>NW_026005640.1:155007-193747 GCF_001458135.2 Marmota marmota marmota | reverse complement strand
CTCTCTCTCTCTCTCTCTCTCTCTCTCTCTCTCTCTCTCTCTCTCTCTCTCCCTCTCTTTTAAAAAAGAGGTAGAGTTAGTCTTAAGGCTAGGTTTAGAGTTAGGATAGGACTAAATTACGGTTAGTTCTAGGCTTAGGGTTAGGCGTAAGCCTAGGGTTATGGCAAGGGTTGTGGTTATGTTTAAGATTATGGTTAGGTTTAGGGTTATGATTAGGTTTAGGGTAAGGGATGAGGTTATATGTAGGTTTAGGGCTAGGGTGAGGTTTAGAATTAGGGTTAAACCTCAGGTTATAGTTCGGGTTAGAATAAGGCTAGGTTTAGGGCTAGGATTAGGGCTAGGACTAATTTCAGTTCCAGCTTTACAGTTAAAGATAGTTTTAGGTATAGATTCGATGTAGTGTAAGGGTTAGGATTAAGGTTAGGGTCACATTTAGAGCTAAGGGTATTGTTTGGGTCAGGGTCGTGATTAGTGTTTGGGATAGGTTAAGGATTAAATTTAGGGCTCGAATTTGCATAGGTTTAGGATTAGTGTAATGATATAGTTAGGTTTATGTTTCAAGTTAGATTTAGGGTAATGGATAGACTTAGGATTAGGGATATGGTAAGATTTAGGCCTAGAGTTAGAATTAGGGTTAGGATTATGGTTAGGGTAATGGATATGGTTAGAGCTAGGTTTAGAGCTAAAGTTATGGTTATTATTAGTGCTAGGTTTAGGGTTACGGTTTGGGTTAGGATTAAAGCTCGGTTTAGGGCTTAGATTAGGCTAGGTTTTGAGTTAAGTTAGGGCTAGGTTTAGGGTTATGGCTAATGTAAGTACTGGGGTTAAAATTAGGGCTAGATTTACGGTTTGGGTTAGGGTTAGGGCTAGGTCTAGTGTTATGTTTAAGGGTCATATTTAGGGTTTTATTAAAAGCTAGGGTTACAGTTAGCATCAGAATCAGGGTTAGGGTTAGTTTTAGGGTTCTGCTTAAAACTAGAATTAGGGATAGGGTTAAGTCTAGGTTTAGGGTTAGGGTTTGGTTTAGGTTAAGGGTTAGCATTAGGGCTATGGATCGGTTTTGTCTTAGGGCGAGGACTAGAGTTAGGGCTAGTTTTAGGAGTATCATTAGGGATAGGCTTTTGTGTCAGTGTTAGGTTTAGGCTTAGGATCTTGGGTTAGGGCTAGGGCTAAGGAAATGGCTAGGGATAGGTGTAGAGTTAGGGCTAGGTTTCGAGTGCCAGTAAAGGATAGGTTAGAACTAGTTTTAGGGCTAGGGAGAGAGTTAGACTTAGTTTTAGTGCTAGGGTTAGGGTTATAGTTAGGGTTAGGGATAGGGCTAAATTAGGTTTAAGATTAAGGATAGATTTGGTTTTAATTTAGGCCCAGGTTTAAGGTTAGGTTTATGATTAAAGCTATGTTTAGTGCTAATATGGGCTAGGGTTTGTGTTCGGATTAGGGCTAGGATTATATCTAGGGCTAATGTCAGGTCTAGGGTTATGATTATGGACAGTTTTGGGGTTAAGTTTTGGCTAGGTCTAATGTAAGGATTAGGTTTAAGGTAAGGGTCAGTTTAGAGCTAGGGGAACTATTAGGGTCAGGGTCATGTTTAGGGTTTCTTTTATGATTGAGTTTAGGGTTAGGGCTCAAATTAGCATTAGGGTTACGTTTGGGGTAATGATAGGGTTAGATTTAGGGTTCAGGTGAGGTTTAGGGTAATTGATATTTTTGGGTTTAGTGATAGGTTTAGGGTTAGGACTTGAGTTAGCATTAGGAAAAGGGTTATGTTTAGGGTAATAGATACTTTTAGTGTTCAGGTTAGGGCTAGGGTTATGGTTAGAATTAGGTCTTGAGATAGGATTAGGCCTAGCATTAGAATTAGGATATGGGTTATGATTAAGGTAATGGATACAGTTAGAGCTAAGGTTAAAATTAGACTTATGATTAGGATTAGGTCTTGTGTTAGTGTTAAGGTAAGGGTTAGAACTAGGGTTAGGGTTAGTGTTATGTTTAGTGTAAGAATTAGATTCTGAACTATGATTAGGATTAGAGCAAGGATTAGGTTAAGGGTTATGTTTAGGGATTGGATTACAGTAGGTTTAGGTTTAGTTTTATGGTTAGGGGAATAGTTACATTTAAGTTTAGGTTTAGGTTTAGTGTAATAAATAGAGTTAGATGTAGGTTTAGGGTTAGGGACAGGGCTAGATTTAAGTTTAGTGTTAGTGTTAGGTCTATGGTTATGTATAGGTTTATGGTAAGGGTTAGGGTTTGATTTATGGTTAGGGCTATAGCGAGTATTAGTTTAGGTTTTGGTCTAAGGTTATTTTTCTGTTTATGGTTGGATTATGTTTAGGGTTAAGACTAGGGTTACAATTAGGGTGAGGGTTATGTTTAGGATAATGGGTAAATTTAGAGCTACAGTTAGGGCTTGTGTTAAGGTTAGGATTAGGACTAGGTTTAGTGTTAGATTCAGGGAGAGTGCTAGGTTTATATTTATAGTAAGGGTTAGATTTTGAGCTAGGGTTAGGGCTAAGGCGAGGGTTAGGTTTTGGTTAGGGCTATGGTTAGAGTTAGGGTTATGCTTAGGGCTAGGTAAAGGCCTAGGATTAGCTCTAGGTTTTGTGTTAGGTTTAGGCCTAGGGTTAAAGCTGAGGGTAATGTAAGAGCTAGGATTATGATTAGGGCTAGTTCCAGGGTTAGGGTTAGGCCAAGATCTAGTGTTAGGTGTAGATTTTCAGTTAGGGTCAGGTTTAGAAATAGGTTTACTTTTAAAGGCAGAGTCAGTGTTTGGGTTAGAGTTCAAGTTAGGGTTACAGCCAGAATTAGGAGTAGGTTTAGGTCTATGGGTAAGGTTAGTGTTTGTGTTATGAAAAGGGTTATTGTTAGAACTTGGATTAGGTTTTTGTTTAGGTCAAGGGCTAGAGATAAGGCTTGATTTAGGATTAGGTTTGGTTCCAGGGTTAGTGTTAGGTTTTAGTCTAGTGTTAGGGTCAGGTTTAGAACTAGGGTTTTTGTTAAGGTCAGGATAAGGGTCAGAGTTAGTATTTGGATTTGGGATAGGATTAGAGATAGAATGAGGGCTAGGGTCAGGACTATTAATAAGGTTTGGATTTTGGTTAGCCTAAGGATTACGTATAGGTCTAGGGCTACCATTAGGGTTAGAGTTATTCATAGGGAAAGCCTTAGAGCTAGGGTTAGTGCTAGAGTTACAGTTAGGGTTAAATCTAGGTTTAGGGCTTGGATTAGGGCTAGATTTTGGGTTAGGGTTAGGGCTAATGACAGGGCAATGGCTAATGTAAGAAATAGGGTTACAATGAATGTTAGTTTTAGGGTTCGGTTTAGGGGTATATCTGGGTTAGTGTTAGGTTTAAAGAGGTTAGGATGATATTTAGAGCTATAATTAGTGTTAGGATATGAGTGAGGGTCAGAGTTGGGGTTAGGACTCGAATTAAGAATATGTTTACTTTTAGGTTTTAGTTTAAGATTAGGAGGGTGTTTAGAGCTAGGGTGAGTGTTAGGATATGAGTCAGGGTCAGGGTTAGATTTAAGGTGAGGTTTAGGATTCAAATTAAGGCTATGATTAAGTCTAGGTATAGTGTTAGGATTTGGTTTCAGTTAAGGTTTATGGTTAGGGCTATTGCTCAGTTTGTTTTACTGCTAGGGTTAGGGTTAGGGGTAGTTTTACCATTAGCATTAGGGATAGGGCTAGTTTTAGTGTTTGGCTTAGGTTTAGGTTTAGGGTTAGATTTCGAGTAAGGGTTAGATCTAGGGTTAGGGATAGGACTAAGGATAGGACAAGGGTTAGGGCTAGAGTTAGCGTTATGGTAATGAATGGGCTTAGAACTAGGGATAGGGATATTGTGAGAGTTAGAGTTAGTCTTAGGGCAAGGGTTATGGTTAGGTTTAGGTATAAGTTAGCGGTATGGCCAGTGTTAAAGTTTGCTCTAGGTTGAGGGTTAGTTTTAGACCTAGGGTTTGTGTAGGGTCAGAATAAGGGTCAGAGTTAGCGTAAGAGTTTGGGAAATTGAATAGAGCTAGAATGAGGGCTGGCGTCAGGACTATTAATAGGGTTCAGATTTTGGGTAGCCTGAGGATTAGGGATAGATCTAGGTTTACCATTAGGGTTATGGTTTCACATAGGGTAAGGGAGAGAGTTATAGCTAGGTTTAGGGCTAGAGTTAGGGTAGGGTTAGGGTTAAAGTTAGGTCTAGGGTTCAGATTAGGGCTAGTTTTGTGTTAGGGTTTGGACGAGGGTTAGGGCAATTGCTAATATAAGAACTAGGGTTACAATTAGGGTTAGTTTTAGGGTTAGGGTTAAGGTTATGGGTAGTTTCAGTGTTAGGGTAAAGTTTAAGGTTAGGGTAATATTTAGATCTAGGGTTAGTTTTAGGATACGAGTCAGGATCAGTGTTAGTGTGAGGACTCACATAAGGGCTAGGTTACTGTTAAGTTTTGGTTTAAGTTTAGGATGGTGTTTCAAGCTAGGGTGAGTTTAGTATATGAGTCAGTGTCAGTTATACTCTTAAGGTTAGGGTTAGGACTCGAATTAAGGATATGTTTAGGTCTAGGTGTACTGTTAGGATTTGGTTTAAGTTAGGTTTAGGGTTAGGGCTATTGCTCTGTTTTGTTTTACTGCTAGTGGTAGTGTTAGGGTTTGTTTTATGATTAGAGTTAGGATTAGGTTTAGTGTTAGTGTGAGGCTTAGGCTTAGGTTTAGGGCTAGAACTAAGGATTGGGCAAGGATTAGGGCTAGGGTTAGGATTATGGTAAGGGCTATCATTAGAACTAGTGATATGGCTAGTGTGAGAATTATTGTTAGTCTTAGGGCTAAGGTTAGGTTTAGGGTTAGGAATAGGGGTAAATTAGTGCTAGGAATTACTTCTATGGTTAGTGTTCAGTTTAAGCATAGAATTAGGGTTAGATTTAGGATTTAGTTTAGGGTAAGGGATGGTGTTATGCTAGTTTTAGAGGTAGGGTAATGTTTAGAATAAGGGTTAGGATTAGGGTTAGGATTCGGGCTAGGTTTAGGGCTAGGGTTTGTTTTAGGGTCAGGGCTAGGATTAGGAGTATGGCTATTTTCAAATCTAGAATTATGTTTAAACATAGTTTTAGGTTTGGGTTTATGGGTACATCTAGTGTAAGGATTAGGTTAAGGGTTAGGGTCAGGTTGAGGGCTAGAGGTATTGTTAAGGTGAAGGTCTAGGTTAGGGTTTGGAATATGTTAATGCTTAAAGCTAAGGATTGAATTAACATTACAATATTTGTTTGGATAATGATAGGCTTAGAATTAGGGTTCATGTTAGGTTTAGGGAAATGGATAGGGATAGGTTTAGAGATAGGGTTAGATTTAGGCCTAGGGTTAGCATTAGGATTAGGGTTATTGTTATGGTAATGTATAGGGTTAGGGCTAGTGTTTTGGTTATGTTTAGGGCTAGGGCTAAGGTTAGGGTTAGGGTTCGGGTTAAAGCTCGGGTTTGGGCTCGGATTAGGGTTAGGATTTTGGTTAAATCAGTGCTAGGGTTAGCATTACAACTAATGTAAGTACAAGGGTTATGATTAGGACTAATTTTAAGGTTAAGATTAGGGCTAGGTTTAGTGTTAAGGTTAGTGTTAGGATTAAGGTGATGTTTATAGCTAGGATTAGTGTTAGTGTCAGAGTCAGTGTCATGGTTAAATTTATGGTTCAGTTAAAACTCGAGTTAGGTCTAGGGTAAGGGGTAGGTGTAAGGTTAGGTTTGGTTAATTTAAGGGTTAGGGATAGAGCTTATGGCTCGGTTTTGTTTTAGGGCTAGGTGTAGGACTAGGGCTAATTTTAGAATTAGTGTTAGGGTTAGGGCTAGTGTTAGGGTTAGGCTTAGGCTTCGGTTCAGGGTTAGATTTAGGGATAGATTATGATCTAAGTTTAGTGCTTGGGCTATGGATAGGGCAAGTGTTAGGACTAAGTTTAGTGCTAGGGTTTGGGTTACATTAAGGGGTAGGGTTAGAACTAGTGATAGGCTAGTGTGAGAGTTAGATTTATTCTTAGGTCTAGGGTTATGTTTAGGTTTAAAGATAAGGTGAAATTAGGGCTAAGATTAGGGCTAGGTTTAGTATTGGGGTTAGAGCTAGGGTTAGGATTAATGTAGGTTTAGGGCTAGGATAATGGCTGGGGTATTGTTAGTGTTAGGGCTAGGATTAGGGCTAGGGCTAATGTCAGGTGTGGGATTATAGTTTAGGAGAGGACCATTTTAGGATTAGGTTTATGGCTAGGTCTAGTTTAAGGGTTAGGTTTAGGTTTAAGGGTCAGGTTTATAGCTAGGGGAACATTAGGGTCAGGATCAGGTTAGAGTTTGGTTGAGGTTAGTATTAAGGTTAGGGTTCAAATAAGCATTAGGGTCAGGTTTAGGGTAATGATAAGTTTTTATTTAGGGTTCAAGTTAGGTTTACAGTAATTGATAGGGTTGGGTATAGCGAAGGGGTTTGTGTTAGGCCTAGGGTTAGCATTAGGGTAAGGGTAATGTTTAGGATAATGGATATGGTTACAGCTATGTTTAGGGCTAGGTTTATGGTCAGGTATAGGTTTTGATTTAGGGTTAGGGTTAGGGTTAGAACTAGAGTTAGTGTTAGGGTTATGTTTAGCATAAGGGTTAGGTTTTGAGCTAGGGTTAGTGCTAGGGTGACGGTTACTTTTAGAGTTAGGTCTAGGGATAAGAGGAGTATGTTTAGTGATAGGATTGGATTATGGCTAGCCTCAACACTAGGGGTAGGGTTAGGGTTAGAGTAATGGATATGGTTAGATGTAGGCATAGGGTTATGGTTAATGTTGGATGGAGGTTTAGGGTTAGGGTTAGGGCTATGGTTATATTGAGGTTTATGGTAAGAGTTAGGGTTTGAGCTAGAGTTATGTATATGGAAATTGTGAGGTTTAGTATTAGGTCTAGTGATGGTTTTTTGGTTAGGTTTAGGGTCAGTGTTAAGCCTGGGGTTATCAATATGTTTAGGGTTGTTTTAGGGCAATGGGTAGGTTTAGAACTAGGTTTAAGGCTATGGTTATGTTTAGAATTAGGGCTAGTGTTAGGGGTATATTTAGGGATAGGTGTAGGGTTATGTTTAGAATAAGGTTCAGGCTTTGAGCTAGGGTTAGGACTAATCTAGTGTTAGGTTAGGTTAGGTGTTAGGGTTATGCTTAGGCCTAGGTTTAGCTCTAGGTTTTGTTTTAGGTTTAGGCCTAGGGTTAGGGCTGTGTGTAATGTAAGAGCTAGGGTTATGATTAGGGGTAGTTTGAGGGTTATGATTTTGGCTAGGTCTAGTGTTACTTTTAGATTTTTGGTTAGGGCCAGGTTTAGAGGTAGGTTTACTCTTAAAGGCAGGGTCAGTGTTCAGGTTAAAGTTAGAGTTAGGTTTACAGCCAGAATTAGAACTAGGTTTAGGTCTAGGGTTAGGGTTAGTATTTGTGTTAGGTTAAGGGTTAATTTAACAGCTAGGGATAGGTTTTTGATTATGTCTAGGGCTAGAGTTAAGGCTAGATTTAGGATTTGGTTTAGGTCTAGGGCTATTGTTATTCTTTGGTCTAGGGTTAGGGCCAGGTTTAGACCTAGGGTTAGTGTTAGGGTAAAAATAATGGTGAGGGTTAACATTAGGGTTTAGAATAGGGTTAGACGTAGTGTGAGGGTAGCATTATGACTATTAGTAGGGTAGGGCTTTGGTGAGCTTAAGGATTAGGGATAGGTCTAGGGTTACAATTAGGGTTAGGGTTTCACTTTGGGTAAGGGATAGGCTTAGAGCTAGGTTTAGGGCTAGATTTTGGGTTAGGGTTTAGGTTAAATCTATGTTTAGGGCTCAGATTAGGGCTAATTTTTGTGTTAGGGTCAGGGCTAATATTATGGCAATGGATAATGTAAATACTAGGTTACAATTAGGGTTAGGGGTAGGGGTAGGTCTAGTGTTAGGGTTTGGTTTAATGTTAGGGTGATATTTATAGCTAGGTTAATATTAGGATATGATTTAGAAACAGTGTTAGTTTTAGGGTTAGGTTTAGGGCTCAAATAAGGGCTAGGATTACTTTTAGGATTCTGTTTAAGGTTCAGTTT
Organism: Marmota marmota marmota; assembly: GCF_001458135.2. Taxonomy (NCBI): domain Eukaryota; kingdom Metazoa; phylum Chordata; class Mammalia; order Rodentia; family Sciuridae; genus Marmota; species Marmota marmota. The sequence goes on along the minus strand of NW_026005640.1, from coordinate 185,699 downwards.
AAGAGCTAGTTTGGCTGTTAGGATATGAGTCAGCATCAGGGTTACTTCTAAGGTTAAGGTTATGACTCAAATTAAGGCTATGGTTACTGTTAGGGTTCGGTTTAAGTTTAGGGTGGTGTTTAAACCTAGGGTGAGTGTTAGGATATGATTTGGTGTCAGGGTTAGTTTAAGGTTATGGTTAGGACTCGAATTATGGCTAGGGTTAGGTCTAGGTGTATTGTTAGGGTTTGGTTTAAGTTAAGATTAAAGATTAGGACTATTGCTCAGTTTTTTTTTTTTTTTTTTTAGAGAGAGAGAGAAGTTTTTAATACATATTTTTTTATTTTGATAGTTTTTGGTGGACACAACATCTTTTTTTAAAATTATATTTTTATTGTTGCTGAGGATCGAACCTAGCACCCTGTTCATGCCAGGCTAATGCGCTACCGCTTGAGCCATTCTCAGCCCCTATTGCTCACTTTTGTTTTAGTCCTAGGTTATATGATTAGCATTAGGATTAGGGCTAGAGTTTTTGTTAGGCTTAGACTTAGGGTTAGGTTAAGGCTTGGAGTTAGATTTAGATCTAAAGTTAGGATAGGGCTAAGGATTGAACTAGGGCTAGGGCTAGTGAAAGAGTTATAGTTAGTCTTAGTGCTAGGGTTAGGGTTAGGATAGGATTAAATTAGGGCTAGGATTAGCACTAAGCTTAGTGTTAGTATTTAGCCTAGGGTTAGGGCAGGAGTTAGTGTTAGGTTTAGGGTTATGGTTAGGTTTATGGTAAGGGATGGGTTTATAGGTAGGTTTAGGGCTAGGGTGAAGGTTAGAATTAGGTTTAGGGTTCGGGTTATTGTTCGGGTTAGGATTAAGGATAGGTTTAGGGCTAGGATTATGGTTAGGGCTAATTTCAGGTCTAGGTTTACAGTTAAAGATAGTTTAAGCTTAGGTTTATCACTACGCCTTGTGTAAGTGTTAGGTTTAGAGTCGGGGTCAGGTTTAGAGCTAAGGGTGTTATTAGGGTCATGGTCATGATTAGTGTTTTAGATAGGTTAAGGTTTAAATTTAGGACATGAATTAGCATTAAGTTTAGGATCAGCATAATAATAGGGTTAGGTTTAGGTTTCAGGTTAGATTTAGTGTAATGAATAGGGTGAACATTAGGGATAGGGTTAGGTTTAAGCCTAGGGTTAGCATTAGTTTTAGGGTTAGGGTTAGGTTAATGGATAAGGTTAGAGCTAGGGTTGCAGCTACTGTTATGGTTACAATTAGTGATAGGGTTAGAGTTAGGTTTAGGGTTAAAACTAGGGTTAGGGCTCAAAATAGGGCTAGAATTTGGGTTAAGTTAAGGCTAGGTTTAGGGTTACGGCTAATGTAAGTACTAGGGTTATGATTAGGGCTAATTTTAGTGTTAGTGGCTAGGATTAGGTCTAGTGTTAGGTTTAGGGTTAGGGTGATGTTTAGACCTAGGGTTAGTGTTAAGGTCAGAGTCATGGTGAGGGTTAGTTTTAGGGTTCGGCTTCAAACTCGCATTATTGCTAAGTTTAGGGCTAGATGTAGGATTAGGGCTTAGTTTATGTTAAGGATTAAGGTTAGGTCTATGGCTCAGTTTTGTTTTATAGCTAGGGCTAGTGTTAGGGCTAGTTTTAGAATTAGTCTTAGGGTTAGATTTAGGGTTAGGTTTAGACTTAGGCTTATTTTTAGGGTTAGATTTAGAGTTAGGGTGAGATCTAGGTTCATGGCAAGGGATATGAATTGGGCTAGAGTTAGACCTGCAGTTCAGGCTAGGATTAGGCTTCCAGTAAATTATAGGGTTGGAACTAGAGTTAGGGCTAGTGTGAGAGTTAGAGTTAGTCTATGGTCTAGGGTTAGGGTTAGGGATAGGGCTAAATTAGGGCTAAGATTAGGGCTATGGTTAGTGTGGGGGTTAGGCATAGGGTTAGGGTTAAACTTAAGGCTATGTTTAGGGCTAGGATAAGGACTAGGGTTTGTGCTAGGGTTAGGGCTAGGATTATGGCTAGGGCTAAAGTCAGGTCTACGGTTATGGTTAGGGGTAATTTTAAGGTTAGGTTAATGGCTAAGTCTAGTGTGAGGGTTAAGTTTACGATAATAGTCAGGTTTAGAGCTAGGGGAATTATTAATGTCAGGGTCAGTGTTGGGATTTGGTTTATGTTTGAGTTTAGGGTTAGGACTTGAAATAGCATTAGGGTTAGCATTAGCGTAATGATAAGGTTAGGTTTAAGGTTCAGGTTAGGTTTAGGGTATTTGACAGTTTGGGAGATAGTGATAGGGTTAGGGTTAGGCCTAGGGTTACATTAGCGTAAGGGTAATGTTTAGGGTAATGGAATATAGTTAGAGTTAAGGTTATGGCTAGGCTTTTGGTTAGGATTAGGTCTTGAGTTAGAGTTAGGGTCAAAGTTAGAACTAGGGTTAAATTTAGGGTTATGTTTAGCGTAAGGGTTAGATTCTGAGCTATGGTCAGTGCTAAGTTGGGAGTTAGCTTCAGGGTTAGGTCTAGGGATAGGATAACCATAGGTTTTGGGTTAGAATTAGGGTTAGAGTTATACCTAGGATTAGTGGAAGGGTCACTATAATAGTCAGGATTTGGATTAGAATTTGGGATAGCATTAGATTTAGAATGAGAGCTAGGGTTAGGGCTATTAATAGAGTTAGGGTTTTGGTTAGCCTAAGGATTAGGGATAGGTCTAGGGTTACCCTTAGGTTTAGGGGTTTGCTTAGGGTAAGGGATTGGTTCAAAGCTAGGTTTAGGGCAATGGTTAGGGTTATAGTTAGGGTTAAATCTAGGTTTATGGCTCATATTAGGGCTAGTGTTTGTGTTAGGGTTAGGGATAGGATTAGGGCCACCACTAATGTAATAACTAGGGTTAAATTTAGGTTAGTTTTAGTGTTATGGTTAGGTTTAATGTTAGGGTTAGATTTAAGTTTAGGGTGATATTTATAGCTAGGATTTGTGTTAGGATAAGAGTCAGGTCAGGGTTCGTTTTAGGGTTATGGATAAGACTCTAATTATTGTTAGGGTTATTCTTAGCATTCCGTTTAAAGTGATGGCTGTGTTTAGAGCGAGGTTGAGTGTTAGGATATGAGTCAGGGTCAGTGTTACTTTTAAAGTTAGTGTTAGAACTCAAATTACAGCTAGGGATAGGTCTAGGTTTAGTGATTGGGTTTAGTTTAAGTTAATGTTTAGGATTAGGGTTATTGCTTCGTTTTGGTTTTCTCCTAGGTTTAGGTTTAGGGATAGTGTGTGTATTAAGCTTAGGCTTAGGGTTAGGGTTAGATTTGGGGTTAGGGTTAGATTTAGGCTTAGGTCCGGGACTAAGAATAGGGAAAGGGTTAGGGCTAGGGATAGGGTTATGGTAAGGGATAGGGCTAGAACTAGGGATAGGTATAGGGGGAGAGTTAGAGTGAGTCTTAGGGATAGGGTTATTGTTATGGTTAGAGATAGGGCTAAAATAATGCTAGGATTAGGGCTAGGTTTATTGTTTGGCTTAAGTCTAGAGTTAGGTTTAGGGTTAGGTTAAAGTTTAGGGTAAGATATGGCATTATAGCTAGGTATAGAGGTAGTGTTAGGTTTACAATTTGGGTTATGGTTAGGGTTAGTGTTATGATTAAAGCTATGTTTAGGGTTAGGATGAGGGCTAGGGTTTGTTTTAGGTTTAGGACTATGATTAGGGCTAGGGCTAATTTCAGGTCCAGAATTATGTTTAAAGAACAGTTTTATGGTTAGGATTATGGCAACATCTAGGGTAAGGTTTAGGCATAGAGTTACATTCAAGTTTAGAGCTAGGAGTTTTATTAGGGTCAATGTCAGGATTAGGGTTTGTGTTAGGTTAAGGTTTAAAGTTAGGGTTTGAATAAGTGTTAGTGTTAGGGTTTGGGTAATGATAGGGTTAGGTTTAGGTTAAGGTTAGGTAAAGGTTAATCGATTGGGTTAAGATTAGGGTTCATGCCTAGGGTTAGCATTAGGGTTATGGTTTCAGTTATGGTAATGGATAGAGTTAGAGATCAGTTTAGGGCTAGGTTTATGGTTATGAATAGGACTAGGGTTAAAGCTAGGATGAGGGCTGGGTTTTGGGTTAAGGATAGGGTTAGAGTTAGGGCTAATGTAAGTACTAGGGTGATGTTTAGGACTAGTTTTAGGGTTTTAGGGCAAGAGTTAGTGTTAGGGTTAGCTTTACGCTAGGGTGATGTTTAGAGCTAGTAGTGTTAGGGTCAGTGTCAGGTTCGGGTTTAGTTTAAGGGTTGGGCTTTCCACTCATGTTACGGCTAGGGTTAGGGCTAGGTTGAAGGTTAAGGTTTGGTTGAGATTAAGGGTTAGGGTTATAGCTATAGCTAGGTTTTGTTTAGGGCTATGGCTAGGTTTAGGGCTAGTTTTAGGATTAGTGTTATGGTTTGAGCTAATGTCAGGGTTTTGCTTAGTCTTCCAGTTAGGGCTAGATTTAGAGTTAGGTTTTTTCTAAGGTTAGTGCCATGGCAAAGAATAGGGCAACGGTTAGGACTAGGGTTAGGGTTACATGAAAGGATAAGTTTAGAACGAGTGAAAGGTATAATGTGAGGGTTAGAGATAGTCTTAGGACTAGTCTTAGGGATAGGGCTAAATTAGGGCCATGATTAAGGCTAGGGTTAGTGTCAGGGTTAGGCCTAGAGTTTGGGTTAGGATTTTAATTAAGGCTATGTTTAGGGCTAGGATAAGGGCTAGGATTTGTGTTATGGTTATTGCTATAATTATTATTTGGGCTATTGTCAGGTCTAGGGTTACAGTTAGGGATAGTTTTAGGGAAAGGTTTACAACTAGGTCTATTGTTAGGGTTAGCTATAGGGTAAGAATCAGGTTTGGAGCTAAGGGAATTATTAGGATCAGGGCCAGTGTTCGGGCTTGGTTTAGGTATGAGTTTAGTGTTGTGGCTCAAATTAGAGTTAGGATTAGGTTTAGGGTAAAGATAGGGTTAGGTTTAGGGTTCAGGTTAGTGATAAGGTTAGGGGATAGTGATAAGGTTAGGGTTAGTCTTAGGGTTAGCATTAAGATAAGGGTTATGTTTAGGGTAATGGATACAGTTAGAGTTAAGATTAGGGCTAGGTTTATGCTTAGGAATAGGTCTTGGGTTAAGGATAGGGTGAGGGTAAGGATTAAGTCTAGGTTTATGGCTCGGATGAGGGTTTGTTTAGGGTGATGTTTAGGACTAGTTTTAGGGTTTTAGGGCTAGAGCTATGATTAAGGCTAGGGCTAATGTCAGGTCTAGCATCAGAGTTAAGGGTAGTTGTAGGGTTTGGTTTTGAATAGGTCTACTGCAAGGGTTAGGTTTAGGGTAAAGGTCAGGTTTAGAGATAGGTGTATTATTACAGTCAGGGTAAGCATTAGGGATTGGTTTTGGTTAAGGTTTTGAGTAAAGGCTCAATTTAGCATTAGTTTTAGAGTAATGGATATGGTTAGGTTTAGGGTTCAGGTTAGGTTTAGGGTTTTGAATAGCCTTAGGGATAGCTATACAGTTAGGTTTAGTCCTATTGTTAGCATTTGGGTTAGGCTTAAGTTTAGGGTAAAAGATAGGATTACAGCTAGGAGTAGGGCTATGTTTATGGTTAGGATTAGGGCTAGTGTTAGGTTTTGGGTTAGGGTTATGGTTAGGCCTAAGATAGGGTTAGGTTTAGGGTAAGTGTTATGGTTGGAGCTAGATTTAGCACTAGGGCGAGGGTTAGAGTTAGAGAAGGTCTAGGGTAAATGTTAGGGTTAGGGCTACTTTTAGCATTAGGGTTACAGTTTAAAGTTAGGGTAATGGATACATTTACAGCTAGGGTTATGTTTAGAGTTATGGTAATGGATACATTTAGAGCTAGGGTTTGGGCAATGGTTACAGTTAAATTTAGGGTTAATGTTAGGGTTAGGGATAGGACTATTTATTGTTTAGGGTTAGGATTAGGGCTCAGTTGAGAGGTAGTGTTAGGGTTAGAGTTACTTCATTCAAATTTCTTTACTACAATCCAGGATTCATCTTTAACTAACCTTACTATGTTTCCCAGGTTTAGGCCTTTTGGTTCAATTGTTTGGTGTCCAGTACAGTTAATATTTTCATTTTACTTCATTTTGACCTATATGAGTAAATGTAAATCGACCTGGAAATCAAATAGGGTTTATGCTAGCTGCTTGAAAATACACACACACACACACACACACACAATTCTTTGTGAGGACACTCTGGTATGTTCCTTTTGAGTGTAGGGCTAAGCTGAAGCATGCAAAAACAACTGTATCCGAGAGCACTTTAAGAGAAAGCAGAGAATATGCATGCACTGAAATTCCTCCCATAATTTTTTTTTCAGATTTGATTGATACTGAGTAGGATTCATTATTTAGCTTGCCCCACAAATCTGTCCAAGAGTGGGACTTCTAGGATCAATGGTTCTCTAATCACATTAGGGTTAGTGTTAGGATTGGGGCTAGGGCTAGTGGTAGATGTAGTGTTAGGGTGAGAGTAAGGTTTGTACAATTTTTTTTTTTTTATATTTGGAAGGAGTCATCATTTACCTAGCCTTAATATGCTACTCAGGTATGGGCCTTCTCATTTCAATGTTTCACTAACATGGAAACTCTGTATTTTAAAGTTTCACTTCATACTGACCTATACAGTTAAATGAAAATGGAGGTTGAAATCAAATCGGGTTGGTGCTAGCTACTTGAAACTTTAAACACTGAATCTTTTCTCTGTGGGAACTCTCTGGTTTGTTCCTTGTGAAAGTAGCCTAAGATGAAGATGGCAAAAACAACTTTATCTGAGAGCCCATTCGCAGAAAACAGAGAAATAGGCATGAACGGAAATACCACCTAAATTATTTTGTCATATTTCTTTGATATTGCATAGGATTCATCTGATAGCTTAGCCCACTAGGCTCCCCACGTTTGGGATTTCTAGGATCAACAGTTTTTTAAACAGCTTAGGGTTTGAGTTAAGGATACTGTTATGGGTTAGTGTTAGAGCTAATATTAGGGTTAGAGTTAGTTTTGATCACATTTTTTGATACCTCACAGGATTCATTTTTCTCCTATCCTAACTCTACTCCACATGTTTGAGCCTCCTAGGTTCAATGGTTTACTGTAAGGAACAGTTTGTATTTTAACCATAATACTAAACCTAACACTAACCCTACACTAACACTAAACCTTACCATAAACCTAAGCCTAATGCTAACACTAAATCTAACCCTAACCCTAACACTAACCATAAACCTAACTCTAACCCCAAACCAAACACTAATTCTAACCCTAACCCTAACCATAACCATAACACTAACCCTAACCCTAACCGTAAACCTCCACCTTACCCTAATACTAACCCTAACCCTAACCCTAACATGATCCTAACCCTAACTGTAACCCTAACACTAACCCACATCATAATAATTCCCCTAACAAGAAATCTAAATTTATCCCTAACCATAACCAAACAAAAATCCTCATCCAAACCCTAACTCTAACACTAAACTAAACCTAACCCTAAACTTTACCTAACCCTAACCCTAACACTAACTTTAACCCTAAACCAAACACTAACCCTAACCCTAACCTAGCTCTATAACTATCGCTAAACCTAACTCTAAGCCTAAACCTAACATTAACACTAAACCTAACCCTAACTCTAAACATAACACTATCATTAACTCTAACCTTAACCCTAACACTAACACGAACCCTAACTCTAAACCTAAACCTAACCCTAACACTAACCCAAACCCTAACTCTAACAGAAACCCTAGGCCTAAACCTAACACTAACCCTAACACTAACCCTAAACCTAACCCTAAGCCAAACTCAAAAACTCACCCTAATCCTACCCTGAACCCTAACTCTAACCCTAACCCTATCACAAACACTATCCCTGAACCTAACACTAACCCTAAACCTAAGCCTTACCCTAACACTAAGCCTAATCCTCACTATAATCCTAATCTTAACTGTAACCCTAACCCTAACACAAAATTTAACCATAACACAAACACTAATACTAACTCTAACAATAAACCTAACCCTATACCTAACCCTAACACTAATCCTAACCATAACCTAAACCCTAACAATAAACCTAACCCTAACCCTCACCCTAACACTAACACCCTAATTCTAAAACTTACTCTAACCCTTAACCTAACCTGAATACTAACCCTAATCCTAACAGTAACCCTAACCCTAATCCTAACCCTATCTCTAATCTTAACCCTAAATAAAACACTAACCTAACCCTAAATCTAAACCTGTCTCTATCCCTAATCCTAACCCTAACCATAACCCTAACACTCACATAATCCTAACCTAAAACAAAGACTAACAGTATCCCTAGCCATAATACTAATGCTTAACCTAACGATAACCCAAACCCAAACACAATTTCTAACCCTAACCCTAACTCTAATATTAACCCTAACCCTAACCCTATCCCTAACCCTAAACTAAACCCTAACCCTACCTCTAATTCAATCTTTTTTCCTAATCCGAACCTCACCCTAATGCTACCCTATTCCTAACTATAATTCTAGTCTACTTCAAACCCTAACTCTATTACTAATCCTAAACCTACCCCTCATTCTAGCTCTAACCCTAACTCTATGCTGACCTTATTCTGACCCTAACACTAACCCTAGGTTAATGTTAAATTGAGCCCTAACCTTAAAAATTAACCTAACAAAAACCATAATCCTGAACCTGACCCTAATAATACCCCTAGATCTTATCCTTACCCTAAACCTTAACCTAGGCATTAAACTATACCTATCTATAATCCTAACTCTAAAACTATTCCTAACATAACCCTAGACCTGACATTAGCCCTATCCCTAATGCTAGCCCTAACCCTAACAGAAACCCTAGCCCTAATCCTAGCCCTAAACTTAGCCTTAATCCTAATTCTAACCCTAACCTTAGCCCTAAACCTAGTCCTATACCTAGCACTCATTGTAGCTCTAAACTTAACCCCAAACCTAACTCAACTCTGACCTTTATTCTGACCCTAATACTAACCCTAGGTTTAAACCTGACCTAACCCTAAACCAAAACTTAACACTAGCACTACCGGTAACCCTATATATAATCCTAACACTAACACTAGTCCTAAACATAAACCTAATCCTAAATATAGTCATAATTCTAGCCCTTGTTCTAACAATAACCCTTAACCTAACCCAATAACTAACCTTACCCCTAGACCTAACCCAGTCCTCATTATGGCCCTGAACCTAACCCAAACCCTAAGCTGAACAACGACCCTTACACTAAAACAAGCCCTAGTTCTAAATCTTATCCTAAACCCCAATCTAACCCTAACATTAGACTAACCCTAAACTAGTTATAACCATAAACATAGCTCATAGATTACTCAAAGCCTAACACTAGCCCTAAACCTCACACAAAACTAGCCCTAATCCTAGCCCTAAACCTAACCCTAATATCAACCTTAACCCTAAAACTAGCCCTAACCCTAACCATAACCATCGCTCTAGCCCTAACCCTAGCTTAAATCCTAAACCTTACCTTAAAAATAACCATAGCTGAAGCCCTAAACATCTCCCTAACCATAGCTCTAATCCTAAGTGTAACCATAGCCCAAACCCTAGCTCTGACTCTATCCATTTCCCTAAACATAACCCTAAACCTAATGCTAACCCTAGCTCTAACCCTAACCATAACATTACCCTAGTCCTCGCCCTAGCCCTAACACTAGCTCAATCCCTTACCCTACCTCAATCCCTAACCCTTACCCTTAACATAACCCTAACATTAACCCAAGGCCTAACCCTAACCCTAACTTTAGCCCTAATCCTAACCTTAACCCTAGCCCTAACTCTAGCTTAAACTCTACCCATTACACTGACCCTAAACCTAACCCTAATGATAACCCTAGACCTAAACCTAAACCTAACCTAAACCTAAACATAAACCTAACCCTTGAACTAACTGTGAACCTAACCCTAACCCTAACCCAAACCATAGCTCAAACCCTAATGCCTATCCTAAACATAACCCTAATCATAACCATAACCCTAATCCTAACTCTAACCCAACATCTAAGCCTATCAATTACACTAACCCTAATGATAACCATAGTACTAAAACTAACCATAACCATAATCCTAGACCAAACACTAAACCTAACCCTAGCCCTAACACTAACCCTAGCTCAAACTCTAAACCATATCCTAAACCTCACCCTAACCCTAACCTTACACCTAACCCTGAACCTAACCCTAATTCTAGCCCTAATCCTAACAATAACTCTAGCCCTAGCCCTAGCTCTAACCTTACAAATTACCCTAATTTTAATCATAACCCTAATGCTACCCCTAGGCCTAACCCTAAACCTATCACAAACCCTAACCATATCCATTACCCTAAATATAACCTGAACCCTAAGCCCAACCCTATCCATTACTCTACAACTAACTCTAATGTTAATGCTAATTTGAGCCATAAACCTAAACCTTAAATTAACCCAAACCCAAAATCTGACCTTGATCCTAATAATACCCCTATCTGTAAAACTGAACCTTTCCCTAAGCAAAACCCTCAAACTAGACTTAGCCATAATCCTAACCCTAAAACTATCTCTAACTCTAACCTTAGACCTGACAGTAGCCCTAGCCCTAATTCTTGCCCTAAAACTAACACAAAACCTAGCCCTATTCCTAGTCTTAAACCTAGCTTTAATCCTAACATGAATCATAACACTAGCCCTAACCCTAATGCAAATCCTAAAACTAGCCTTAACCCTAACCATAATCCTAGCACTAAAATAAAACCGAGATACAGGCCTAAACTTAAACCTTAACTTAAACCAAACCCAAATACTACACCTTGACCTAACCCTAGCCCTAATTAGTGTCCTAATCCTAACCTTAAATATAACCTTTACTCTTACTCATATCCTAACACTAACCCTAACTCTAAACAAGACCCTAAACATAAATCGAATCCTAATCATAACCCTAGCCCTAATTTGAGACCTAATCCTAACCCTAAAACTAACCTTGAATCTGACTCATATCCTAATACTAACCCTAGCTATAAATATCACCCTAACCTTAAACCTAACTTTACCACTAGACCTACCCCTAACTCTAACCATAAAACTAGCCCTAACTGTAACCCTAGTTCTTACATTAGCCATTGCCCTAACCCTAGCCTTAACCCTAGCACAAAAACTGTTCTAATCTGAGCCCTATACCTAGCTGAATTCTAACCCTAACCTAACCCTAACACTAACCCTAGCTAAAAGCCTAACCCTTGCCCTAAACGTAGTCCTAGACCTATCCCTAACTCTAACCCTAACCCTAGCCCTAATCCTAAACTTAACCCTATCAATAAACCTATCTCTACACCTACCCATTACCCTAACCTTAACACTAATCCTATTGAAATACTAACCAAACCCTAATGCTAACCCTAACCCTAATTGGAAATTTACCACTAGACATAACCCTAAATCTAACACTCACCATAGCCCTAAACCTAGCTCAAACCCTAGCCCAAATCTTAATCCTAAACCAAAACCCAATCCTAACCCTAACCTTATATCTAACCGCATTTATTAACCTAATCCTAACCTTACTCTAAGCCTATTCCTAGACCTAACCCTAAACCTAACCCTCAACCTAGCCCTAACTCTGGCGCAAAACCTAACCCTTACACTAAATATAACCCTAAACCTAACCCTAGTTCTAACTGTAACCCTAACCCTAACTCAAAACCTACTCCTAAGCATAACCCTACCTCTAACCTTAGCTCTAAACTTATCCACTACCCTAACCATAACCCCTATTCTAATGCTAACCCTAGGGCTAACCCTAACCCTATCACTAACCCTAACCCTATGAATTACCCTAAACTTAACCTGAACCCTAAACCAAACCCTACCATTACCCTAACCCTAATGCTAATTTGAGCCCTAAATCTAAATCCTAACCTAAACCCAACACTAACCCTGACCCTAACCATAATAATTCCCCTAAGTGTAAACCTGACCCTTACCCTAATAATTCCCCTAGCTCTAAACTTGAACCTTACCTTAAACCTAACCCTTAAACTGGATGTAATCATAAACATAACCCTAAAACTATCTTGAACCATCACCCTAGTCCTGATATTAGCCCCAGCCCTAATTCTAGCCCTCATCCTAAAACAAACTGTAGCCTTCATCCTAGCCTTAATCATACTCTAACAATATTCCTACCCCTAACCCTAACTCTAACACTCACCCTAACTCTAAACCTACATGTAACATCATCCATTATCCTAAACTTAACTCTAGCCCTAACTCAAATGGGAGGTCTAAGCTGAACACTCACCCTAGCCCTAATCCTATCCCTAATTTAACATTATCCCTAACCCAATCCTAACCCTAGCCCTAAGACTGACTCTAATTCTCACACTAGCCCTATCTTTAGTTCTAACCCTATCCCTTACCATAACACTAAACTTAGCCCTAACCCTAGCTTTAACCCTTGCCATATCCTTAGCCCTAGCCCTATCCCTAGATCTAACCCTAACTCTAAAGGTAACCCTAACACTAAGCTTAAGCCTAACACTAACACTAGCCCTAACACTAACAATAATCATAAAACTAGCCCTAACCCTACTACTAGGACAAAAAATAAATAAAACTAAAAATAAAACAACCAGTGGCATTAACCTTAAACCTTAAGTTAAACCAAACCCTTACACCACACCTAGACCTAACCCTAGCACAAATTCGAGTCCTAAACCTAACTTTAAAACTAACGCTGACCATGACTCATATCCTAACACTCACCCTAGCTCTAAACATCACTCTTACCTGAAACTGAACGGTAAAAGTAACTCGAGTCCGAATTTGTGTCCTAACATTAACCATAAAACTAACCCTGAACCTGACTCCTATCCTAATACTAACCCTAGCTCTAAATATCACCCTAACTTTAAATTTAACCCTAACACGAGAGGTATAACCCTAACCCTAACCCTAAAACTAACGCTAATTGTAGCCCTGGTTCTTACCTTAGCTGGTATCCTAAATCTAGCCCTAACCCTAACACAAAAACTAGCCCTAACTGAGCCCTAAACCTAGCATTAACCCTAGCCCTAACCCTAACCCTATTCCTAACACTAGCTTTAACTCTGTCTCTAACCCTAAGCAAAACCCTAACCCTAATGGTAGCCCTAGACCTACCCCTATTCCTTAGGTTAACCAAAACTCTATCCATATTAATAGCCCTAAACCTAGCCCTCATTCTAGCTCTAATCCTATTCCAAACCCTAACCCTATTCCTGACCCTTATTCTGACCATAACACTAACCCTAGTTTTAAACCTGACCCTTACTCTAGACCAAACCCCAACACTAGACCTACAGGTAACTTATACCTAAACCTAACCCTATAACTAGCCCTAGACCTCAACCTAATCCCAAATTTCGCCTTCACTCTAGCCCTAGATCTCAACATAAACCTAGCCTTAGTCCTAACAATAACCCTTAACCTAATGCAAAGACTAACCCTACCCCTAGACATAAACCTAGTCCTAATTCTGACTTTAAACTTAACTCTAATTCTAACCTGAACACTGACCCTGCCATTAACACTAAACTTATCTCTAAACCTGACCCTAACTGAAAATATAAACCTAACACTAGACATAGCCATAACTCTAACTCTACAAATAGCCCTAATTATAACCCTAGCTCTTACATTAACATAGCCCTAACCTTATGCCTAAACCTAACACAAAACCTAGAGTGAATCCTAGGCCTAAACCTAGCCCTAAGTGTAACACTAACCCTAACCCTAGCCCTAACCCTAATCCTAAACCTAGCCTTAGTCCTAAACCTAGCTCAAAACATAATCCTTACCTAATGATAAACTTAGACCTATCCTTAACTCTAAACTTAACCCTAGCTCTAATCCTAACCTTAACCCTATCCCTAAACCTAGCTCTTACATTACCCTAACCCTAACCCTAGCCCCATTAATACTCCTAACCCTGGCCCTCACTCTAGCACTAACCCTATCCCAAACCCTAATGCTAACCCTGACCCTTATTCTGATCCTAACACTAGATCTAAACCTTACCCTAACTCTACACCAAACCCTAACAATACCCCTAGACCTAAAGCTAATCCTAAATCTATCCTTAACTCTAGCCCTATACCTAAACAAAAACCTAGCCCTAGCCCTAACAATAACCCTTAACCTAACCCAAACACTAGCCCTACCCCTAGACCTAAACCGAGTCCTAATTCTGGCTGTAACCCTAACTCTAACTCTAACCCGAACACTCACCCTGCCGTTAAGAGTAAACCTGGGGCTAGGGATGTGACTCAAGTGGTAACGTGCTCACCTGGCACGCATGGGGTGCTGGGATTGATCTTCAGCAACACATAAAAATTAAAAAAAAAAATAAAGATGTTGTGTCCACTGAAAACTGAAAAATAAATATTAAAAAATTCTGTCTCTCTTTCTCTCTCTCTCTCTCTCTCTCTCTCTCTCTTCCTCTCTCTGTCTCTTCTCTCTGTATCTTAAAAAAAGAGAGAGTAAACCTACCTGTAAACATGACCCTAAGCAAAAATCTAAACCTATCACTAGACCTAGCCATAAAGCATGCCCTACAACTAGCCCTAATCATAATCCTGGATTTACCCATAGCCCTTTCCTTACACCTTAACTTAACACAAAACCTAGAGTGAATCCCTGGCCTAAATCTAGCCTTAAGCATAACCCTAACACTAACCTTAGCCTTAGTCCTAAACCTAGCTCAAAGCCTAACCCTTAACCTAAGTATAAACTTAGAAATACCCCTAACTCTAAACCTAACCCTAACCCAATTCCTAACCTTAACCCTAGTCCTAAACCTAGCTCTAAACCTAACCATTACCCTAACCCTAACTCTAACCCTGTTGATAACCCTAGCCATTACCCTAACCCTAACCCTAACACTAACCCTAACCCTAATCAGAAAACTAACCTAGACCTAACCCTAACCCTAACACTAACCCTAACCCTAATTAGAAAACTAACCCTAGACCTAACCCTAAACCTAACACTCACCAGAGTGCTAACCCTAGCTCAAACCATAACCTGTACCATAAACTTAAACATAACCATAGCCTTAACCCTAGCCCTAAAACTAAATCTAATCCTAACCCTACACCTAAACCTATATCTAACCATATCCTTTACCCTAACCCTAATCCTAACCCTAATGATAACCCTAGCCCTAATCCGAACCCTAAACCTACCATAATCCTATTCCTAGACCTAACACTGAATCTAAACCTTGACATAGCCCTAGCCTTAACTCTAGCTCAAACCCTAACCCTTACCCTAAAATAACCCTAGCTCAAACCTTAACCCTAATCCTAGCCGTAACCTTAACCATAACTACAGACGAAACTCTAGCTCAAACTCTACCCATTACACTAACCATAACCCTAAACCTAGTGCTAACTAGGCCCTAACCCTAATACAACCTCTATCTTTATCTCTGATTCTAAACTGAACAATCACCCTAGCCCTAACCCTTACCAATCTCTGACCCTTACCCTTAACCTAACTATAACACTAATCCTAAGCCTAACCTTAACCCTAGCCCTAATCCTAAACTTAACCCTAGCCTTAACCCTATCTCTAACCCACCCATTACCCTAACCCTAACTATAAACCTCATGATAAACCTTGCTCAAGCCATAAACCTACTTTAACCCTACGGTAAATCTAACCCTAGACCTAACCATAAACCTAACCCTTTCCATAGTCCTAACCCTAGCTCAAACCCTTACCCTAGTCCTAAACCTAACACAAATCCTGACCCTAAACCCTGTCCATTACACTAAACCTAATGAAAATCCTATCCCTAACACTAATACTAACCCTAACCCTAACCCTAGAACTAACTCTAAACCTAATCCTAGTCTTAGCACTAACATGAACTCAAGTCCTAACTCGTACCCTAAACCTAAGTCGAACGCTACCTTTAACCCTAACCATAACCCTCACTCTAGCCCTAATCCTAACCATAACCCTAGACCTAACCCAAGCTCTAACCCTATACATTACCTGAAAGGTAACCATAAACCTATTGCTAACCCTAGGCCTAACCCTAACCCAATCCGTTACCCTAAACCTAAATTAAACTTTAACCTACCCCTATTCATTACCCTAACCTTAACTCTAACCCTAATGCTAATTTGAGCCCTACCACTAAACCTTAACCTAACCCAAATCAAACCTAACTCTGACCATTATAATATCTCAAGCTCTAAACGTGAACCTTACCCTAAACCTAACTCTGACACTAGACTTAGCCATGAACCTTACCTTAAAATTATCCCTCACCATAACCCTAAATCTGATATTAGCCCAAGCCCTAATTTTTGCCATAACCCTAAAACAAATGCTAGCCCTCATTCTAGCCCTAAACCTATCCTTGATCCTAACCTAAACCCGAACTCTAGCCCTAAACCTAATTTTATCCCTCGCCTTAGTTCTGAACCTAGCTATAACCCCATCCCTTCCTTTAAATCTAACCCTAATTTTAACACTAACCCTAACCATAGACCTTATCCTAGCCTTAATTTAGCCCTAACCCTAACTTTAACACTAATACTAAGACTAAATCTAATAAACACCCTAGCCCTAATCACAGTTCTAACCCTATCCCTTATTGTAAACCTAATACTTGTCCTTACCTTAGTGATAACCCTAGCCCTAGCTCTAACCCTAGATCTAACCATAACTCTAAATCAAAACCTAACCTTAAGCCTAAACCTCACACTAACTCTAGCCCTAATACTAACACTAATCCTAAAACTAGCCCTAACCTAGTCCTAGCCCTAATAATAAACTGAGCCTTAGCCCTAACTCTAAACCTTAAACAAAACCAAAACCTAACCCTATACCTAGCCTTAACCTCAGCCCAAATTCCTACAACAAACCCTAGCCTTCATTCTAGCCCTAAACCTAGCCTTAATCATAACCCTAAACCTAACACTAGCCCTGACCCTAATTCTAACCCTCACCCTACTTCTAAACCTAGCCATAATGCCATCCTTTACCCTAAATTAACCCGAACACTAAGGCTAGGCCTATGCTGAACAGTAACCCTAGCCCTATTTTTAGCCTTAATTTAGCCCTATCTCTAACACTAACCAAAACCCTAGCCCTAAGACTAACACTAACAGTCATCCTTGACCTATCCCTAGATTTAACCCTATCCCTTACTGTAACCCTAACCCTAGGCCTAATGTTTGCTCTACTCTTAAATCAAGCCTTAAGTCTAAATCTAAACCTAACTCCAAATCTAATCCTAACCCTAAGTCTATTCCTAACACTAACACTAGCCCTAACACTAACACTAATCATAAAACTAACCCTAACCCTAAAACTAGGACTAAAAAAAAACCGAGCAATAGCCCAACCCTAAAGCTTAAATTACACAAAATTCTAAAACTACACCTAGACCTAATCCTAGCCCTAATTCTAGTCCTAACCCTAACAGAAAAACTAACCCAGACTCTGACTCATATCCTTTTACTCACCCTACTCTAAACATCACCCTAAAGTTAAACCAAACCCTAACAATAAGCCTAGCCCTTATTTGAGTCGAGTCATAGCCCTAAAAGTAAAACTAACCTGATTCTGACTCATATCCTAACACTAACCCTAGCTATAAATATCACACTAACCTTAAACCTATCCCTAACACTAGACCTACCCCTACCCCTAACCTTAATTGTAACCACAGTTCTTACATTAACCATTGCCCTAACCCTAGCCCTAACCCTAACACAAAAACTAGCCCTAATCTGAGCCCTAAAACCAGATTTAACCCTAATCCTAACCCTAACTCTATTCCTAACCCTAGCTCTAACCCTATCTCTTACCCTAAGCAAAACCCTAACCCTGATGCTAATCCTAGACCTATCCCTAATTCTCAGGCTAACCAAAACCCTAACCCAATTAATATTCCTATCCCTAGCCATTACTGTACCTCAACACTATCTCAAACCATAATGCTAACACTGACCTTTATTCTGAACCTAACACTAACCCTATGTCTAAAACTGACCCTAATCCTAGATTAAATCCTACCACTAGCACTACTGGTAACCTTATACCCAAACATAACCCTATCACTACCCCTAGACCTAAACCTAATCTTAAATCTAGCCTTAACACTAGCCTAGACATAAAAAACTAGCCCTAGCCCTAACAATAACCCTTAACTTACTCCAAACACTAACCCTACACCTAGGTCCTAATTCTGGCTGCAACACTAATTCTAACATTAACATGGACACTGACCCTGCCTTTATTACTAAATCTACCTCTAAACCTGACCCTAACTGGAAACCTAAACCTAACACTAGACCTAGCCATAAACCTAACCCCAAAACTAACTCTAATCATAACCCTAGCTCTTACAGTTCCCATAGCCCTAACCCTAGGCCTAAACCTAACACAAAATCTAGAGTTAACCCTAGGCCTAAACCTAATTCTTGACTTAAGTGTAACCCTAAACTTAACCCTAGCCCTAAACCTAACCTAAACCTCGCCTTAGTCCTAAACCTAGCTCAAAGCCTAACTCTTACCCTAAACAAACCTAGACCATTCCCAAATTCTAACCGTATCCATAGCCCTAATTGTAACCTTAACCCTAGCCTTAAACCTAGCTCTAAACCTACTCATTACCCAAACCCTAACCCTAACTCTATTGATAAACCTAGGCCTAACCCTAACCCTAAACCTGACCAGAAAACAAATTCTAGACCTAAACTAAGCCTCACACTCGCCATAGCCCTAACCCTGGCTTGAATCCTAACCCTAAATCTAACCATAACCATAACTGTAACACTACATCTAACCGTATCCAATACCTTAACCGTAACATTAATCCTAATGATAGCCCCAGCCCATAATCCTACCATAATCCTATTCCCAGATCTAACTCTAAACCTAACCCTCACCCTAGCTGTATCCCTAGGTCAAAACCTAACCCTTATGCTAAACATAACCATAACCTTAACCCTACTTCTAACCCTAACCCTAACTCTAAACCTAACTTATTCCTAACCATAACCCTAGCCCTAAACTTAGTTCTAACCCTTTCCATTACCCTAACCATAACCCTTAATCTAATGCTAACCCTAAGCCTAACCCTAACCCTATCAATAACCTTAAACCTAACCTGAACACTAATCCTAACCCTATCATTACCCTAACCCTAATCTTAATGCTAATTTGAGCCCTAACCCTAAACACTACCTTAAACCAAACTCTAACACACACCCTGACCCTAATTACTCCCCAGCTCAAAACCTGACCCTTACCCTAAAACTCACCCTCACACTAGAGCTAGCCAAAAACCTAACCCTAAAACTATCCCTAACCATAAAACTAGACTTGGCATTAGCCCTAGCCATAATCCTAACTCTAACCCTAACAAAAACCTCAGCCCTTATCCTAAGGCTATTCCTAAACCTAGCCTTAATCATAACCCTAAAACTAGGCCTTATCCTAACTCTATCCTAGCCCTAATCTTAGACCTAATTTAGCCCTTCCTTAACCCTAGCCCTAACCCTATACCTAAGACTAACTCTAACTCTCACCTTAGCCCTGTACTTAGTTCTTACCCTATTCCTAGCCCCAAAACTAGCCCTAACCCTTGCCCTAGCTCTAACCCTAGTTCTAACCCTAACCCTAAGCCTACACCTAAATCTAACACTATTTCTAACCCTAAACTAATACTAAAACTAGCCCTAACATTACTCCAAGCCCTAAAGCAAAACCAAACCATAACCCTAACCATAACTCTTAAAAAAAAACCCTAAACCTACAAATAGACCTAACCATAGCTGTAATTCGAGTTTCAAGACAAACCATAAAACTAACCTGAACATGACTCTGACCCTAACATTAACCCTAGCTCTAAACATTACCCTAACCCTAAACCTAACCCTAACACTTAACATAGGCCTAACCCCAACCCTAAAACTATCCCTAATCATAACTCTAGTACTTACATTAGCCATAATCCTAACCCTAGCCCTAACTTAACACAAAATCTAGCCCTAATCTGACCCCTAATTCTAGATTTAATCCTAACCCTAACTCTAACCATAGCCTGAATCATAACCATAAACCTAGCCCTAACCCTAGCTCTAACCTTATCCATTAACATAACCATAATCCTAACCCTAATTCTAACCCTAGGCCTAAACCTAACCCTATCCTTAATCTTAACACTATCCATTACTCTAAACTAAACTTTACCCTAACCATCACCCTATCATTAACCTTACCCTAACCCAACACTAATTCAAGCTATAACTTTAAACCTTAACCTATTCCAAACTATGACCCAGACCCTTATCAAAATAATACCCCTAGCTCTAAACCTGACCCTAACCCGAAACCCGACCCTTACACTACACTTAGCAATAAACCCAATCCAAAACTATATTTAAACATAGCCATAGACCCTAAATCTAATGCCAACCCTAATCCTAACCCTAATCTTAGCCTAACCCAACCCCTAAACCTATACTAGTCTTTATCTAAGCCTTATATCTGGCTCTAACCATAACCTGAACCCTAACCCTAACCCTACCCTTATTCTGACCCTAAAACTAATCATAGGTCTAAACCTGAACCTAACCCTAAACCAAATCCTAACACTAGCCCTATTACTAACCTTATACCTAAACCTAGTGGTACAAATACCCTAGACCTAAACCTAATCTTATATCTAGCCATAACTCTAGCCCTAGACCCAAAGAAAAACCTAGATCTTGCCCTAGCAATAACGCTTAGCCTAAACCAAACACTAATCTTTCTGCTAGAACTAACCCTAGTCCTAATTCTGGCTTAAAGTCTAACCATAACCCTAACCCGAACACTGAAACTGACAGTAACACTAACCCTAGCTTTAAACATCACCCTAACCACAAACCTAACCCTAAAACTATACCTAGCTCTCTAATTAACCATAAAACTAGACCTAATCATAACACTAGTTCTTAAATTAGCCGTAGCCCTAACATATCAAAAAATAGCCCTAATCCAAGCTCTACCCTAGCTTTAACCCTTAAGCTATCCCTGTCAACCTATCCTTAACCCTAACCCTAACCCTAAGCCTAACCCTAGACCTAATCCTAACCATAACCCTAGTCCTAAACTTACCTCTAACCCTATCCATTACTCAACACCTAACCTGAACAATAAACCTAACCCTATTGTTACCCTATCCCTAAAACTATTGCTAATTTGAGCCCTAATACCTAACCTTAACTTAACCCAAACCCTAATCCTGACCCTAATCAAGACCCTAATAATACCCGTAGCTCTAAACATGACCCTAACCATAAACCTAACTCTTACAATAGACTTAGACATAAACCTAACCCTAAAACTATCCCTAACCACAACCCTAGACTTGACTTTAGCCATAGCCATAATCCTAGCCTAACACTAACACAAACCCTAGCCCTTATTTTATCTCTAAACATATCCTTAATCATAACCCTAACCCTAGGCCTAACCCTAATACTAAACCTAGCCCTAATCTTAACCATAAATTAGCCCTTCTCTAACCTTAACCCTAAGAACAACAGTAACTCTCATACTAGTCCTATACCTAGTTCTAACCCTATCCCTTACCATAACCCTAACCTGAAATATAACCCTAGCCCTAATTTGAGTTTTAAGCTCAACCCTAAAACTAACCCTGACCCTGAATCTGACACTAACACTAACCCTAGCTCTAAATATCACCCTAACCCTAACCCTAACCCTAACCCTAACCCTAAACCAGGCCTAAACTTAACCTTAAAATTAGCCCTAATTATGACCCTACTTCTTTCATTAGCTGCTACCCTAACAATAGCACTAACTTAACCCAAAACCTAGCCCTATTCTGTGCCTTTACCCAAACTTTAACCCTAATCCTAACTCTAATCCTAGCCATAATCATAACCAGAACCCTAGCCCTAACCCTATCCATTACCATAACCCTAACCCTAATCATAAAATAAGCCTAAACCTAACCTTATCCCTATTCCCATCCATATCCATTACCCAAAACATAACCTGAACACTAAACCTAACCTTATCATTACCCTAACCCTAATTCGAACCTTAAGTGAAACCTTAACCTATTCCAAACCCTAACCCAGATCTTGACCTAACAATGCCCCTTGAACTAAACCTGACTCTAACCCTAAACCAAACCTTTACACTAGATGTAGGTATAATGCTAACCTGAAAACTATCTTTAACCATAATTCTAGATGGGAAATTAGCCCTAGCCCTAATTCTAGCCATAACCCTTAAACAAACCTTAGCCCACAGCCTAGCCAAAAACCTCACTTTTAGTCCTAAACTTAGCCTTAATCATAACCTGATCTCTAATCGTAGACCTATCCCTAATATTAACCCTCACTCCAGCCATGAACCTAGATATAATCCCATCATTTTTCCTAACTCTAACACTAACTCTAACCCTAATCCTATTACTAAAACTAACTCTAGCCCTAATAATAGGCCTCATCTTAACACTAACCCTAGCGATAATTCTAGCCCTATTTTAGCTCTAACTTTAACCCTATCCCTAAACCTAGACCTAAGAGTAACTCGAACACTTGCCTTAACCCTGTTTCTAGTTCTAACCCTATATGTTACCATAACCCTAGAACAAGCCCTAATCTTAGTTCTAACTCTAGCCCTAGACCTAACACTAGATCTAAACATAATTCTAAATCTATCCCTAAACCTAAACCTAAACCTCACCCTACCACTAGACCTAACACACTTAGTAAAATTAAAACTAGCCCTAACCCTAGCCTTAGCCCTAAAACAAAACTGAGCCATTGCCCCAACCCTAAATGTTAACCTAAACCAAATCCTAACACTACACCTAGCCATAAACACCTAGCTCTAATTCGAGTCCTAGGCCTAAAACTACCCTGACTTATATCCTAACACTAACCCTAGATCTAAATATCACACTAACCCTAAAGATAATGCTAACACTAGACCTAGACCAAACACTAACCCTAAAATTAACCCTAATCATAACCCACATTCTTACATTAGCCATAGCCCTAACACTAGCCCTAAACCTAAAAGAAAAAAGTAGTCCTAATCTGAGCCCTAACTCTAGATGTAAACCTAAACCTATACCTAACCCTAAAACTAAACTTGTTCCTAGCCAAAACCCTAGCTCTATCACTTACCCTAAGCCAAACCCTATCCATAATGCTAACTTTAGTCCTAATCCTAATACTTAGCCTAACCCAAATCCTAACCCCATTGCAGTCCTAACCCTAGCCCTCATTCTAGCTCTAACCCTAATCCAAATCCTAACACTAACACAAACCCTCGATCTAATCCTGACTATATACCTAACCGAACCCTAAAACTAACCCTACCAGTAACCTTATACCTAAACCTAACACTAACAGTAGCACTAGACCAAAACCAATCCTAAATCTAGCCATAACTCTAGCCCTAGACCTAAAAAATTTTAGTCCTAGCCCTAACAATGACTCAACCTAAAAAAAAAAAAAAAACCTAACAGTACCCCTAGATCTAACCCTTGTCCTAATTCTGGCTTTCACCCTAATTCTAACTCTTACCTATAAACTGAACCTGACACTAACACTAAGCCAAGCTCTAAACCTGACCCTAACCCAAAACCTAAACCTAACACTAGACCTAGCCGTAACTCTAACCCTAAAACTAGCCCTAATCAGAACCCTAGAACTTACAATACCCATAGCCCTAAACCTGGGCCTAAACTAACACAAAATCTAGCTCTAATTTGAGGCCTAATCCTACCCTAAGGATAACCCTAGCCCTAAATGTAGCCATAACCAAAACACTCGCCTTACTCCTAACCCTATCTCAAAGCCAAACCCTTAGCCTAAATGTAACCGTAGCCCTATCCCTAACCATTAACATAATCCTAGCCCTGATACTAACCTTAACCCTAGCACTAAACCTGGCTCTAACCCTAATCCTAATGATAACCCTAATCCTATCCCTAACCCTAATCATAAATCTAACCCTAGAACTAACCCTAAACTTAGCAATTGCCATAGCATTATCACTAACTAAAAACCCTAACCCTTACCCTAAACCAACACTAAACCTTGCCCTAAAGCTAAACTTATCAATTACTAATACATTATTCCTATACCTAACCTTAACCCTAACCCTAACCTTACATCTAACCCAACCCATTACCCTTACCATAATCCTAACTCTAAACATAACCATAACCCTAACCCTAGACCAAACACTAAACCTAACACTCACCCTAGCCTTAATCCTAGCTTAAACCCTAACACTTACTCTAACCTAACCCTATCCCTAGCCCAACCATAATCTTAACTCTAGCCCTAACACTAACACTACACATAACCCTAATCCTAGCCCTAATTTATTCCTATTCCTAACAACTAAAACTAACCTTAGACCTAATACTAACTATAACTTTCACACCAGATCTATTCCTAGTTCTAAATCTATTTATCACCATAACCCTAAATCTAGCCCTAACTTTAGTGGTAACCCTTTTCCTATCCTTAGCCCTAGCACTAACTCCAGATCCAAACCTAACTGTAAATCTAACCCTAACCCAATGCCTTTGCCTAACCCTGAAACTAGCCCTAACCTTAATGCTAATTCTAAAAGTAGCCCTATCCCTAAGACAAAACCAAGCCATACCCCTAACCCTAACCCCTGACCTAAACCAAACCCTGACCCTACAGATAGCCTTAAACTTTGACCTAATTCGAGTCCTAACCCTAACCCTAAACCTTATCATGACCATGACTCATATCCAAACACTAACCCTAGCTGTAAACATCACCCTAGCATTAAACCTAAACCAACACTAGCCCTAGCCCTAAACCTAATCCTAAAACTAACCCTAATCATAACCCTAGTTCTTACACTAGCCCTAACCCTAATACAAACCTAGCTGTAATCTGAGTTCTAACCCAAGAATTAACCCTAAACCTAATCCTAAGCCTAACCCTAAACCTAGCCTTAACCCTAGCTCTTACCTTATCCCTTACTCTAAACCAAACCCTCACCCTAATACTAAACCTAGTCCTAACCCTAATTCTTAGCCTAACCCAAATTCTAACCCTATTACTAGTCCTAACAAAGCCCTCATTCTAGCTCTAACCATAACCCAAACCCTAACCCTAACCCTGACCCTTATTCTGACCCTAAAACTAATCGTAGTTCTAAACTTGAGCCTAACGCTAAACTGAACCCTAACAGTAGCCCTGGAGGTAACTTTATACCTATACCTAATGCTACTACTATCCCTAGACCTAAACCTAATCCTAAATCTAGCCATAACTCTAGCCCTAGACCTAAAGAAAAACCTAGACCTAGACTTAACAATAACCCTTAACCTAACCCAAAATCTACCTCTATGCCTAGACCTAACCCTAGTCTTAATTTTGGCTTTATCATTAACCATAACCCTAACCAGAACACTGACCCTGACACTAACACTAACGCTAGCTCTAAACAACACTCTAACCCTAAACATAACTCTAAAACTACACCTAGACCAATATTAACCCTAAAACTAGCCCTAATCATAACACTAGTTCTTACATTAGCTATAGCACTATCATATCCAAAAACCTAGCCTTAATCCAAGCTCTACCCCAGCTTTAACCGTAAGCTAACCCTAACCATAACCATAGCCCTAACCATAACACTAAGCCTAACACAAGATCTAATCCTAACCATAACCCTAGCTCTTACACTAGCTCTAACCCTATTCATTGCCCTAACAGTAACCCTAACTCTCATGCTAACCCTATTGGAACCCTAATCCTATCCCTAACATTAACCCAATCCATTAACCTATACCTCACCTGAACCCAAACCTAACCCTATAGTTATCCTACCCCTTACCCTAATGCTAATTTGATCCCTAAACCTTAACCTTAACCTAACCAAAACACTAACCCTGTCCCTGATCCTAATAATACCCCTAGCTCTAAACCGGACCCTAACAATAAACCTAATACATAAAATAGACCTAGACAAAAATGTAACACTAAAACTATCCCTAACCCTAAACTTACACCTGACATTAACCCTAGCTGCAATTCTATCCCTAACGATAACACAAACCTTAGCAGACAACCTATCCATGAACCTCGCTTTAATCATAACTCTAACCCTAACTCTAATCCTAACACTCACCCTAGCCATAAAACTAGATATAATCCCATCCCTTACCCTAAGCCTAACCATAAACCTAACCTTAACACTAACCCTAGCCCTAACCCTCTGCCTAACCCTAACACTAAAACTAGCCCTAATCCCAGCCCTAATTTAGCCCTAGCCCTAACCGTAACCATAACCCTAGCCATAAGAATAACTCTAAATTTTGCCCTAGCCCATACCTAGTTCTAACCCTACCCTTTATCATCACCCTAAACCTAGTCCTAAACTTCGTTCTAACACTAGCCTTATCCTTAGTCCTAGCTCAAACCCTAGATGTATACCTAACTTAAATCTAAACCTAACCCTAAGCCTAAAGCTAAAAATAACACTAGCCCTAACCCTAATGCTAATCCTAAACCTAGCCCTAACACTACCCCTAGCCCTAACCCTAAACCTTAAACTAAACCAAACCCTAACCCTATATGTAGCCCTAACCCTATTCCTAATTCTAGTACTAACCCTAACTCGAAAAATAACCCTGACCCTGACTCTGACTCCAACACTAACCCTGGCTCTAAACATCATCAAAAATGTAAACCTAACCCTAACACTAGATCTAGCCCTAACCATAACCCTATAACTAGCACTAATCATAACCCTACTTTATAAATTGGCTCTAGCATTAAACTTAGCCCTCAACTAACCCAAAATCTAGCCATAATTCGAGTCCTAAACCTAGCTTTAACCCTAAACTTAAATAAAAACTCTAACCCAAACACTAGCCCAAATCCTATACATAACCCTAGCCCTAACCTTAGGTCTAACCTTATCCATTATCCTAACGAGAACCCTAACTCTTGTTGAGAGCCAAAGCCAAAAGATGCCCCAGCATACTTCAAGCTATCAGCAATTTTCCAGCTGCCAGCAAACTTCAGGCTGCAAGCTGATGATTGGCTCACAGTGACCCCAGCAAACTTCTAGCTGCCAACTGATTGGCTCCTCTGTGGTGATGTTCATTGGGCTGTTTCCCTGTCCTTTCAGACCACGGAGCTGCTCATCAGGGGACTTTTTTTGGCTCTGCCCACACGATCCAGCCAATCTGCCTCAAGAGCAGGAGGAGTGGGAGAGGCTTGTGGGAGAGGCTTGTGGGAAGACGGTGGTGGCAGTTGGGCTCTAAGGGTTTTTCCTGAGGAACTGTGTGGTGTGGTGTGTGTGTTTTAAAAATAAAGTTCATTTCTTTTGAAAAGTGGCTCCTGAATTGTGCCCAGCCAGACTGAGGCATTTGGTGGGCCGCACGGGGAATGACTGAGGGTAAGTGATAAGGTAAACTGCTCGCCACTGAGGGCAGGGCAAGAGGATGCGTAGCCATTTTAAGATTCTTCTTTTGTTTTATTTCACTTTTGTTTTAAGTTGCCTGTCCCTGGAAATGAGTGAGACGAAAGAAAAACCGCTCACATCTGAGGAAAAACTATTTGTGTCTGAGGAACAGATAGGGAGAAAGGATGGATGGACATTTCAGGAGGATAGCAAAGCTGATATAATGATTTTGTGTGGTTCCGTTTTTATTTCATTCTGTCTCGGTTTTGTTTGGTGTCATCTTGTTGGGTTGTATTATAGAAGAAATATGGGATCAGAAATTAGTAAAAAACAAACCAAAAGAGTGTTAAGTAAATTGATAGAGGAAGGAGGCATCCCAGTAAAATCAAGAGCAGTCAGGGCATATGTTGATACAATACAAAAATATAACCCATGGCTTTTTAAGGAGGAGTTGTTGAATATATCACAATGGAACCATTATGGTGAAAATTTAAAAAGAATAGAAAAGAAAAGCCCAGGAACTCTGCCAGTTGGCACATTGATATTGTGGGCGTTGGTATCTTGTTTGCTTAGTCCAAAGCCTTCAGTTCAGACAAAGGTAGAGGAAGGAGAAGACATATTGATTCAAGTAAAAGAGAAGGTCTCTCAAGTTAGTCATAAAGAGGAAAAGATTCAAGTAAAAGAGAAGGTCTTTCAAGCTAGTCAGACAGAGGAAGAAAGTTTAGAGCAGAAAAAGCCATCAGGGGAAATGTTACAACAGGAGACTGCTACTAACACCTTTCTATCACCAGAGGGCGGATGTGTCCAACCAACAGTGCCACCTCTACAGGAGACTGCTACTAATATATCACCAGAGGGCATAAGTGTCCAACAAACAGTGCCACCTCCATATGCTGGGAGGCCCCCAACCCCCACATTTGATAGTTGGGATCCTGAGACAGGATCTCAAATATTAACATGCCCTGTATTTGAGCAGGCAGGAGGGCAGCAAATTCAACATGCTTTAACTTTCAAAAAAGTGAAGCAGCTAAAAGAGGCTGTAACAACCTATGGTCCTCAAGCACCCTTCCCTGTAAGCATGGTCGAATCCATTACCAACTTGAACATGACGCCAGCAGAGTGGGCTAACATGTGTAAAGCTGTGCTAAATGGAGGACCATACATGTTATGGAAGGTTGCCAATGAAGAATTTTGCAAGGACACGGCTAGGCGAAATGCAGCAGCTGGTTTTCCTCAGAGAAATCTAGATATGTTTTTAGGAAAGGGACCCTATGAGGATCAGCAGCAACAAATTGCATATGATCCTGGCATATATGCACAAATTGCTGTAGATGTGGTTAGGACATGGAAGACATTACAAGGACATGGAGGTTTGCAAGGTCAATTATCTAAGGTAATACAAGGAGCTAATGAATCTTATGCTGAATTTGTAGATAGGCTTATTCAAACAGCTACCAGAGTTTTTGGGAATACAGAACAAGCAATGCCATTAATAAAACAACTGGCTTATGAGCAAGCGAATTGTTGGTGCAGAGAAGTCATTAGACCATGGAAACATGAAGATTTAAACACATATATTAAATTATGTAGAGACATTAATGAACAAGGGCATGTCGTGGCAATTGCAGTACAACAGGTTTTAGATGCCAGAGACATAAATGAACAAGGGCAACTCATGGCAGCTGCAGTAAAACAGGCTATAGATGCCAGGCCAAGAACATGCTACAATTGTGAACAAACAGGACATTTTAAAAGGAATTGCCCCATAGGAGGAGGGTTTAACAAATCTAGGTATCAAAGGAGTAGAATACTGGGTATTTGCCCATGATGCTGTAGAGGGAGACATTGGGCTAATGAATGCCATTCTCAAACCACTGTAGAGGGTACTCCATTATCAAAAAATGAACAAGGACCAGGTGTTTATCCATGATATCGTGGAGAAAGGCATCAGGCTCCATTGCCAAAAAATGGACAGGGGGGCCCAATGCTCCGGGTCCCAAGACCACAAATATGGGAAGCACTGGAGCTGGAGGAACCCAGCAACCCCATCAGGATAGTGCCCAGGACACATTGTCCATTAGATCTCTCGTAGGACAAACCAGAGGAAGCGCAGGATTGGACATCTGCACCTCTGCCAGAACAGTACTAACTCCAGAGATGGGAGTTCAAATTATTCCCACAGATGTAAAAGGACCTCTTCACAAAGGAACAGTATGCTTATTATTGGGATGCAGTTCTTCTACTCTAAAAGGACTTATGATAAGTCCTGGGGTAATTGATCCCGATTATGAAGGTAAAATAAAAATTATAGCCAGTTTTCCAAAGGGTATATCAGTAATTTCACCAGGAGATAGAATAGCACACTTACTAATAATACCCAGCCTACATGATAAATTTTCCAGTCATACTGTAGAAAGAGGTTCCAGGGGATTAGGCTCCACAGGTGCGGATTGGGCTATGCTTTCTTTAAATTTAGATTCTCGCCCCATGCTAAAACTAAATATTCAAGGACATGAATTTGATGAACTACTGGATACAGGTGCAGACCTTAGCATCATCTCTCATTAAGAATGGCCAAAACGTTGGCCATTACAAAAAGCCACTCAAACACTTCGAGGCCTAGGAGTGGTGACTAATCCCCATAGAAGTGCAAAGGTATTAGATTGGAAGGATCCTGAAGGATGTGAAAGAACTATACAACCATACGTATTGGATCATCTTCCCGTAAATTTATGGGGATGAGTTGTCCTAGATCAATTATGTTTGACATTAACAAATAACATCAATCAAAATGTACCCAGTATTATGGATAGACAAGGTTTTAGGAAAGGAAAAAAAAGATTAGAAAAAGAAGAATAAGGTATAGCAGCACCAATACAAATAGATCAAGGAACGGAAAGACATGGGTTGGATTTTCAGAAAGGGCCACTGAGACAATAAAAATTACTTGGAGATCAGAAAGAACAGTGTGAGTTCCTCAGTGGCCCCTGACTAAAGAAAAGATACAAGCAGCACATGACCTGGTCAAATAACAATTAGCAGAAGGACATATACAACCTTCTGTATCTCCCCATATTACTCCCATTTTTGTCAACAAAATGAAATCTGGTAAATGGAGATTATTGCAAGATTTAAGAGCCATTAATAATGAGATGGTTATTATGGGACCTGCTCAAT
>NW_026005640.1:119006-154986 GCF_001458135.2 Marmota marmota marmota | reverse complement strand
AGAAAAAAAAAAAAAAAAAAAAAAAAAAAACTAAAGATATTATAGCTCATTACTTACAAAAGTTTGCCACTGTGGGCATTCCAAAACAGTTAAAAACAGATAATGCCCCTTGTTATACTTCTACCTCTTTTAAACTATTTTGTTCATCATTTGGCATTACTCATATAACAGGAATCCGATACAATCCACAGGCACAAGGGATAGTTGAAAGAGCTCATCAAACTCTTAAAATGTACTTATTAAAGCAAAAAGAAGAAATTGGGAAGGGGTATATATTCCCCAAAGATAAATTTAAAATAACCCTTTTTACTCTAAACTTTTAAAATTTGGATTCATCAGGACTTAGTGCTGCAGAAAGGCACTTATGTGTCCAAAAAATGTACACAAGCCCAAGGTACTTTGGAAGGATATTCTAACAGGACAATGGAAAGGTCCTGACCCAGTAATTGTCTGGAGTCAGGGGTCTGTTTGTGTCTTTCCACAGGGAGAACAGTAGCCAATTTGGATTCCAGAGAGATTAACTAAGGTCCTGACCCAGTGATTGTCTGGAGTCAGGGGTCTGTTTGTGTGTTTCAACAGGGAGAACAGCAGCCTATTTGGATTCCAGAGAGATTAACTAAAGCAATTTCTACAGACCAAAAATAAGATGATTTGGCTCAAATCCGTAACAGCTGATATCCAGAACTCCAGTTTGGCTACACTTACATCTGCAACAGAACCAGGATGCTTTTTTCAATATCTGTTATATTATTGCCCTTTCCCACATCATGAAGTTCTTTTTTGTTTTTTGAGCTCATACAGACCTAGTTTAATGTTTTGCTGATCAGTTCTATTTTTTGACTATAGAGTTTATAAACATTGCAATGGAGATTTCACCTGTAAAAAGTTATAAGGCCTTTACTATTATGTTATGTGTTTTATCTATATTATGTGTGCCAACTTGTGTTTTGTGTTATATGTTTATATGTACATATGTACATATATCATATATGATGAGCGCTCATGAAAAAATGGATCCAAATATTTTTTTTCTTCACGTGATTTAAATGGCTTAATTTAAATTGTGTAAACAGCTGTTGATGATTGTTTTAATACGTGAACAAAAAAGGAGGTTAACAGATCTGTTTGTTTACTTTCACCTTTCCTTTTCATTATATTTAATAATTCTGTTCAAGATAATGCAAATTGTTCATAAAATCATTTTCTTTTAGTGCCTTCTGGAATGTTACATAATTTTTTTCTTTAGCCATTATTGCCAGAATTCCTATCTTCATCCCAGTGCCGGTGAAGACAAAGATAAAACCAATCTATAGCTTCTGCAATAGCCATCATTGAACTGCTTGCAGAACTTGCCTGGACTATGTATCACTTGTATGCATTGTGAACTCACTTGTATGCATTGTGAACTATCTGTTGGTGCAGCGACTTGTGGTAGTGTTGGGGTATTTTTGCTGATGGTATCATCAGTGGTACAATTTTTCCAAAAGGAGCCATCAATTGGCTTGGTGTATCCTCCTCACTTCTGCTTGTGATGGTCGTTCAGCTAAAATTTGGGGGCCAACCTAGGTGAGGCAAAGAACCTCCCTCCCCCCCGCTGGTACAAAGACCTATCCACAGGTGTGGCTGTATGCTGAACCGGTAGCCAATGACCCGTAAGATCCAATTGCAATGGTACCAACATAAGACAGGACAACCTAAGGCAGGCACGGTCCCTAAGCCACATGCTTGTTATTTAAACAGAGAGGGGGAGATGTTGAGAGCCACAGCCAAAAGGTGCACCAGCAAACTTCCAGCTGCCAGCAAACTTCCAGCTTCCAGCTGATGATTTGCTCACAGTGGCCCCAGCAAACTTCTAGCTGCCAACTGATTGGCTCCTCTGTGGTGATGCTCATTGGGCTGTTTCTCTGCCCTTTCAGACCATGGAGCTGCTCATTGGGGGACTTTTTTTGGCTCCAGCCATGCAACCCAGCCAATCGGCCTCAAGAGCAAGAAGTGTGGGAGAGGCTTGTGGGAAGACGGTGGTGGCAGTTGGGCTCTGAGGGTTTTTCCTGAGGTGCTGTGTGGTGTGGTGTGTGTGTTCTAAAATTAAAGTTCATTTCTTTTGACAAGTGGCTCTTGAATTGTGCCCAGCCAAACTGCGGCAAACCCTTATATTAACACTAGACCTAACCTAACCCTATGCATTACACTAAAGCAAACCTAAACCCTAAACATAACTCTATCATTACCCAAATCTTAAACCTAATGCTAATTTGAACCCTAAACCTAAACCCTAACTGAACCCAAACTCTAACACTCACACTGATCCTAAAAATAACTCAAGATCTAAACCTGACCCTTACCCTAACCTTAACACTTACACTGGACCAAGCCAAAAACTTAACACTAAATCTAGCCCTAACTGTAACCCTAGACTGGACATTAGCCCTAGCCCTAATATTATCCCTAACCCTAACACAAACCCTACTCCTCACCCTAGCCCTAAACCTAGCGTTAATCATAACCCTAACCCTATGCCTAGACCTAACCCTAATATTAACCCTCTTCCTACCCCTAAACATAGCTATAACCACATTCTTACACTAAGCATAACCATACCCCTAACCCTAAACCAAGTAATCACCCTCACACTATCCTTAGCCCTAGATCTAACTCTCGATACAAACCGAAGTCTAAATCTATCCCTAAGTCGATGCCTAAGCCTAACCCTAAAACTAGCCCTAACTCTAATATTAATCCTAAAACTAGCCCTAACGCTAGACCTAACTCTAACCCTAGCCATAATTTACTCCTATCCCTAACCCTAACTCTAAACCTAGGCCTAAAACTAACTCTCACACTAATCCTATCACTCATTCTAACCCTATACCTTACCAGAACACTAACCCTAGCCATAACCCTAGTCCTAACCCTTGCCCTATCTTTAGCCCTAGCACTAACCTTAGATCAAAATCTAACTCTAAATCTAACTCTAACCCGAAGCCTAAGCCTAACTGTAAGACAAGCCTTAACCCTAACACTAATTCTAAAACTAGTCTTAACACTAGCCTTAGCCCTAAAACAAAACTGAGCCATAGCTCAAGCCCTAAACCTTAAACAAAGCCATACACTAACCATACAGATACCCCTAACCCTGGCCCTAATTCAACTTTTAAGCCGAACCCTAAAACTGACCCTGACCCAGACTCTGACACTAACACTAACCCTAGCTCTAATGCTAATTGTAAAAGTAGCCCTAACCCTAACCCTAGCAGTAAAACAAAACTGAGCAATAGCCCTAAACCAAACCTTAATTTAAACCAAACCCTAACACTCCACCTACACCTAGCCCTAGCCTTAATTTAAGTCCTAACCCTAACCTGAAAACTAACACTAACCCTGACTCATCCTAAAATCACCCTAGCTCTAAACAACATCCAAAACTTAAACCAAAACCTAACAGTAACCCTAGTCCTTATTTGAGTCCTAACATTAATCCTGACCCTGACTCATATCCTAAAACTTGTTATAGCTCTAAAGATCACCCTAATCTTAAACATAACCCTAACACTAAATTTACCCCTACCCCTAATTTTAAAACTAACCCTAATTTTAACCCTAGTTCTTACATTAGTGATTGCCCTAACCCTAGACCTAACAATAACACAAAAAATACCCCTAATACACATGATAAATCTAGCTTTAACCCTAACCCTACCCTAACTCTAGCCCTAACCCTAGCTGTAAAACTATCCCTTTCCTTCAGAGATATCCTAACCTTAATGGTAAACCTAGACCTATCTCTAATCCTTAGGCTAACCAAAATCCTAACCCCATTAATAGTCCTGACCCTAGCCCTCATTCTATCTCTAATCCTATCCCATATTGTAACGCTAATCTTGACACTTATTCTGAGCTTAATACTAACCCTAGGTGTAAACCTGACCCTAAACCTAGACCAAATCCTAACACTTGCCTTACTGGTATACTTATTCTAAACCTAACCATACCACTAGTCTTGGACTAAAACCTAATCCTAAATCTAGTCTTAACTCTAGCCCCAGGCCTAAAAAAAAAACCTAGTCCTAGCCCTAAAAATAACCCTTACCTGAACCCAAAACTAACGCTCCCCCTACACATAAACCTAGTGCTAATTCTGGTCGTAACACTAAATCTAACTGTAACACAAACACTAACCCTGCCTTTAACAGTAAACCTACCTCTAAACCTGACCCTAACCAAAAATGTATACCTAAAACTAGACTCAGCCATTACCCTAACCCTAAAACTAGCCCTAAATATAACCCTAGATCTTACATTACCCACAGCCCTAACACTATGCCTAAATCTAACACAAAACCTAGAGCTAATCCTAAGTCTAACCCTAGCCCTAACCCTAACTGAAACCTTGCCTTAGTCCTAACCCTAGCTCAAAGCCTAACCCTTACTGTAAACATAGACCTAGAATTATCCCCAAATCTAGCCCTAAACCTAGCCCTAATTCTAACATTAACCCTAGCCCTAACCATTACTCTAAACTTTTTCATTACTCTAAACCTAACCCAAACCCTATTGGTAACTCTAGCCTTAACCCCAATCCTAAACAGAAAACTGACCCTAGACTTAATCCTAAAAATAACACTTGCTATACCCCTAAGCATAGCTCAAACCTTATCCCTTAATATAAACCTAAATATAACCAGGGCCCTAACCCTAACCCTAAACCTAAATCTAAACCTAACCCTAACCCTAAAACTACATCTAATCATATTCATTACCCTAACCCTACCTCTAACCCTAAAGATAACCCTAGCCTTAACCCTAACCCTATCCCTAAATCTACCATAATCCTAACCCTAGACCTAACTCTTAACCTAACCCTTGCTCTAGACATAACCATAGCTCAGAACCTAACCCTTACCCTAAACATAACCTTAACCCTAACCCTAGTACTAACCTTCAGCCTATCCCTAATTAAGCCATAATTCTAACCATAACACTAGCCCTAACTTTAATTCTAACTGTATCCTTTAACCTAAATAAACCCTTACCTTAATGCTAACCCTAGGCTTAACCCTAACCCTATTGCTAACCCCAACACTATCAATTAATCGAAACCTAACCTGAACCCTATCAATACTCTAAACACTATCAATACTACTCATAACCCTATCAATACTCTAAACCTAACCCTAATGCTAATTCGAGCCCTAATCCTAAACACAAGCCTAAACCAAACCCCAACCCTGACCCTGATGCTAATAATTCCCCTAGCTCTAAACCTGACGCTTGCTCTAAACCTAACCCTTACACTAGACCTAGCCAAAAACCTAACACTAAAACTTTCCCTAAATGTAACCCTAGACCTGATATTAGACCTAGACATAATCTTAGCACTAACCCTAACACAAATCCTAGCACTTATCCTAGCCCTAAAAATAGTCTTAAGCATAACCATAACCCTAAGCCTAGGCCTGAGGCTAACACTAACACTAGCCCTAATCTTAGACCTATCTTTAACTCTAACTCTAAATCTAGCCCTGAGACTAAGTTTAACTCTCACCCTAGCCCTAAAACAAGTTTTAACCAGATCCCTTACAGGATCCCTATTCCTAGCCCTAACCCTAGGCCTAACCCTAGCCCTTTCTTTAGCCCTTGCCCTAACCCTAGATCTAAACCTAACTCTAAATCTAACCCTGACTCTAGGCCTTAACTTAAACCTAACACTAGCCTTAACACACTAACCCTAACGCTATTCCTAAAACTAGTGCTAACTCTAGTGCTAGCTCTAATAAAAAACTGACCCAGAACCCTAACCCTAAGCCTTAATCTAGATCAAGCCAAAACCCAACACATAGCCCTAACCCTAACCCTAATTCAAGTTTTAAGCTGAACCCTAAAACTAACCCTGACCCAGACTCTGACCCTAAAACTAACCCTAGCTTTAAACATCAACCTAACACTAACCTAAACCTAACACTACACCTAGCCCTAACCCTAACCCTAAAACTAGCCCTAATTATAACCCTAGTACTTATATTAGCTGTAACCCTAATCCTAGCCCTAATGTAATCCAAAACCTAGCCCTAATCTAAGCCCTAAACCAAGCTTTAACCCTAACCCTAACCTTAACCCTAAACCTAGCACTAATCATAACCATAACCATAGCCCTAACACTAGCTCGAACTCTATCAATTACCCTAAACATAATCCTAACCCTAATGCTAACCCTATGCCTAAACCAAACAGTATCTCTATTCCTAACCCTATCCATTACCCTAAACCTAGCTTGAAACCTAAACATAACCCTATCATTACCCTAATACTAACCTTATGCCAATTTGAGCCCTAAACTTAAACCTTAACCTATCCTAAACACTAATCATGACTCTGACCCTAATGATACCCTTAGCTCTAAAGCTGAACCTAACACTAAACCTAAACCTTACACTAGACGCAGCCATAAACCTAACCCTAAAACTATCTTTAACCGAAATGCTGGACCTCAAATTATCCCTAGTCCTAATCCTAGTCCTAAACCTAGC
The DNA here is from genome assembly GCF_001458135.2 of Marmota marmota marmota. NCBI lineage: Eukaryota > Metazoa > Chordata > Mammalia > Rodentia > Sciuridae > Marmota > Marmota marmota. Next base: position 148,462 of record NW_026005640.1, on the reverse strand, counting down.
CTTAATTGTAACCCAAACCATAACCTGAGCTTTAACCCTAATTCTAACCCTCACCCTAGCCTTTAACCTAGCTATAACCCCATCCCTTACCCTAAACCTTAGCATTACCCTAAACCTAACAATAACCCGAAACGTAACCCTAACCCTCGCACTAACCAAAGAAAGGCCTAAAAATAACACTAAGCCTAGCACTAATCCTAGCCCTAATTTAATCCTATCCTAACCCTAATCCTAGCCCTAAGACTAACTCTAACTCTTGCCCTACCCCATCCTCATTTTGATCCTTAGCCCTAGCTCTAAATCTAAATCTAAATTTAACTGTAACCATAAGCCTAAACCAAACCCTAACATACTCCTCAAAATAACGCTAATTCTAAAACTTGCCCTAACCCTAGCCCTAGCCATAAAACGAAACCAAGCCATAGTCCTAACTCTAAACCTTAACCTAAACCAAACCCTAACCCTAACCTAGACCTAACCCTAACTCTAAAATTAACCCTGACCCTGATGCTGACCCGATCACTAATCCTAGCTCTAAACATCACCCTAAACTTAAATTAAACTACCACTAGAACTAGCCTTGACTCTAAACCTAAAACTAGCCCTAATCATAACCCTAGTTTGTACATTAGTCATCATCCTAACCCTAGCTCTACCCCTAACACAAATGCTACCCTAACCAAGCCCTAACCATAGCTTTAAAACTAATCTTAACACTTTCTCTTACCCTAAGCCCAACCTTAAGCAGAATGGTAACCCTAGTCCTAACCCTCACCCTTAGCCAAAATTCAACTCTAACCCTATTACTAGTCCTAACCCTAGCCCTAATTGTAGCTCTAACTCTAACCCTGACCCTTATTATGAACATAACAGTAAACCTAGGTGTAAACCTGACCCAATCCCTAAACTAAACCCTAACACCAGCCCTATCAGTAACCCTATACCTATACCTAAGCTTAATGCTAGACCTAGACCCAGAGCTAATCCTAATAGAGCTATAACTCTAGCCCTAGACATAAAGAAAAATCTAGTTCTAGCCCTAACAATAACCCTTAACCTAAACAAAACACTTACCCTACCCCTAGAGCTAACACTAGTCATAATTCTGGCTCTAACCCTAATCCCAACCATATCCTGAACACTGACCCTGATCCTAATAATAAATCTAGCTCTAAACATGACCCTAACACAAAGCCTACACCTAACACTAGACCTAGCCATAACCATAACGCAAAAACGAGTCCTAGTCATAAAACTAGCTCTTACATTACCCACTAACCCTAGCCATAACCCTAGCCCTAAACCCAACACAAAAACCTACTCCTAATTCTAGGCCTAAACGTAGCCCTAAGCATAATCCTAACCCTAAACCTTGCCATAACACTAACCCTAATATTGACCCTTGCCTTAGACCTAACCCTAGCTCAAAGCCAAACCCCTTACACTAAACATAACCCTAGCCATATCCTAAACCCTAACCCAAAGCCTAGCTCTAATCCTAATTTTAATCCTATCCCAAACTTTAACTCTAACTCTACCCATTACCCTCTTTCCCTAACCCTAATTATAACTCTATCCATAACACTAAACCTAACTCTAACCAAAAATGTAACCCTAGACCTAACCCTAAACCTAACCCTCACCATAGTCCTTACCCTAGCTATAACATTAAGCCTTACACTAAACCAAATTCTAAAAGTAGCAATAACCCTACCCTACCCCTAACTCTAACCCTAAATCTAACCTTATCCATTACCCTAAACCTAATCTTAATGAACTCCCTAGCCATAACCCTAAACCAAACCATAACCATAAACATAACCCTAGACCTAACTTAAACCTAACCATCGCCATAGCCCTAACCCTAGCTCAAACACTAAGCCTTGCCCTAACCTTAACACTTACCCTAACCTTAACACTTACCCTAAACCAAACGCTAGCCGAATCTCTAAACCTAACCCTAATCCTAGACTTAAACCAAACCATAAACTAGCCCTAACCTGAGCTCAAAACCTATCCATTACACTAAACATGACCCTAACCCTAATGCAAACCCTAACCCTATCACTAAACCTAACCCATGCATTACCCTAAAGCTTAACTGAAACCTAAATCTAACCCTATCCATTACCCTAACCGTAAGCCTAACCTAACACTAATTCAAACTCTAACCCTAAACTTTAACCTAAACCAAACGCTAACCCTGACACTAACCCTAATAATACCCCTAGCTCTAAACCTGACTCTTACCATAAATGTAACCCTTTCACTAGACGTAGCCATAACCTAACCCTAAACTATCCCTAACCTGAACATTGACCCTGAAACTAACACTAAACCTAGCTCTAAACATGATCCTAACCCAAAACATAAACCTAACACTAGACCTAGCTATAATCCTAACCCTAAAACTAGCTCTAATCAGAACCCTAGATCTTACATTTCCCATAGCCATAACCCTTGGGCCAAACCTTACACAAAACCTAGCCCAAATCTGAGGCCTAAACCTACCATAAGCATAACCCTAATCCTAAACATAGCCCTAACCCTAAACCTCACTTTACACTTAATCCTATCTCAAAGCCTAACCCTTAGCCTAATCGTAACCATAGCCCTATCCCTAAACATAAACCCAATTCTAGCCCTAATCCTAATCTTAACCCTAGCTCTAAACCTAGCCATTATCCTAACCGTACAGTAACTCTAATGATAACCCTAGCTCTAAACCTAACCCTATGTCCAACCATAATTATAAACATAACTCTCAAACTAACCCTAAACCTAACCCTTGTCATAACCTTAACCCTTACTCAAACTCTAACTCAAACCCTAACCCTTACCCTGAACCCAACAATAAACCTAGTCATAAACCTAGTTTTAACCCAAAACCTAACCTAAACCCAAACCTAAACTTACATCTAACTCAATCCATTACCCTGAACCTAACCCTAAACCTAATGAAAACCCTAGCCCTAATACTAACCCTAACCATAACTATAATCATAATCTGAAACCTAGACTTAACACTAAACCTAACACTCACCCTAGCTCTAACTCTAGTTTGAACCCGGACCCTTACCCTAATTCTAACCCTATCCCTACCCCTAACACTAACCCTAACTCTAGCACTAACCCTATCCCTAACAATAACACTAAACCTAGCCAAATCCTAGCCCTAATATAGCCCTATTCCTAACCCTAACCATAGACTTAAGACTAACTATAACTCCCATGCCAGATATATCCCTAGTTCTCACCCTATCCTTTACTGTAAACTTAACCCTAGCCCTAAGGCTAGTCATAATCTTTGCCTTATCCTTAGCCCTAGCACTAACCCTTCATTGAAACCTAACTCTAAATCCAACCCTAAACTGAGGCCTAAGCCTTAACCTGAAACCAGCTCTAAACCTAATGCTAATCCTAAAAGAAGTCCTAACCCTAGCCCTAGCCCTTTAACAAAACCGAGCCATACCCCTAATCCTAACCCTTAACCTAAACCAAACCCTAAACCTACACCTAGCGCTAACTCTAGCCCTAATTTGAGTCCTAACCCTAACTCTGAATCTAACCATGACCCTGACTCATAACCTAACACTAACCTTAGATCAAACCATTACCCTAACATTAAACCTAACCCTAACTCTAGACCTATCCCTTAACCTAACACTAAAACTAAACCTAAATGTAACCCTAGTTCCTACATTAGCCAAAACCCTAACACTAGCCCTAAACCCTAATACAAAACTAGCTCTCATCCAAGCCCTAACCCGAGCTTTTACCCTAAATTGAATCTTAACTTTAACCCTAACCCTAGCCCTAACCGCAGCTCTAACACCATGCGTTACCTTAAGCCAAACCCTCACCCCAATGCTAATCTTAGTCCTAATCCTAATCCTTAGCCTAATCCATACCCTAACCCTATTACTAGTCCTAACCCTAGCTCTTATTCTAGCTTTAATTATAACCCAAACCCTAACCCTATCCATGACCCTTATTCTGACCCTAACATTAATCATAGGTTTAAACCTGAACCTAACCCTAAACTGACCCTAACATTAGCCCTACTGTTAAACTTATACCTAAACCAAACCCTAACCCTAGCCCTAGACCTAAACCTAATAATAAACCTAGCCATAACTCTAGTCCTAGACCTAAAGAAAAACCTATACCTAGCCTCAAGAATAAACCTTAACCTAACCCAAGCATGAACTCTACCCCTAGACTTAACCCTAGTCCTAATTCTGGTTTAATCCTAACCATAACTCTAACCAGAACACTGACCATGACTCTAACAAAAACCCCAGCTCTAAAACACCACCCTAACCATAAAACTTACACTAAAACTACACCCAGCCCTAACATTAACCCTAAAACTAGCCCTAATCATAATACTAGTTTTTACATTAGCCATATCCCTAACCTATCCAAAAATCTATTCTTAATCCAAGCCCTACCCTAGCTTTAACCTTAAAGCTAATCCTAACCTTAACCCCAGCCCTAACCCTAACCCTAAGCCTAACCCTAGGCCTAATTTAACCCTATCCCTATCCCTAGCTCTATCCCTATTCATCACCATAACGGTAACCCTAACCCTTCATGCTAACCCTGTGTGAAATCCAAATCCTATCCCTAACTTTAACCCTATTCATTAACCTACACCTAACCTGAACCCTAAACCTAACCCTATCATAACCCTATACTTAACCCTAAAGCTAATTTGAGCCCTAATGCTAAAACTTAACCTAAACAAACCCTAACCCAGACCCTGACCCTAAAATACCCAAAGCTCTAAATCTGACCCTTTACAATAGACCTAGCCATAAAATTAACCTAAAACTATCCCTAACCTTACCCTAGACCTGATATTAGCCCTATCTTTAATCCTAGCCCTAACCCTAACACAAAGCTTAGCCCACATCCTAGCCATAAACTTTGCCTTAATCAAAACCCTCACCCTAAACCTAACCCTCACCTTCACCCTAGCCCTAAAATTAGCTATAATCCCATCCCTTACCCTAAACCTAAACCTAATCCTAACCCTAACACTAACGCTAACCCTAAACCTAACCCTAGACCTAACCCAAACACTAACCCTAGCCCTAATCCCAGCCCCAATTTAGCCCTATCCCTAACTCAAAACCTAACTCTGACTCATATCCTCACACTAACTTTTGCTCTAAACATTAGAGATAACACTAATACTATCCCAAGGACTAACTATAACGCTCAGCCTAACCCTAGCTCACAGACTAACTCTAACTCTTGCCCTAGCTCTATACCTAGTACTAAGCCTAGCCCTAAATTTAGTCCTAAGCCTAGCCCTATCCTTAGCCCTAGATCTATACCTAATTCTAAATCTAACCCTAACTTTAAGCCTAAAGCTCATTCTAACACTAGTCCTAATCCTAATGCTAATCTTAAAACTAGTGCTAACACTACCCCTATCCCTAAAAAAAAAAAAAAAAAACTGAGTCATAGCCCTAACCCTGAACTTTAACCTAAACCAAACTCTAACCACATGCTTAGCCCTAACACTATCACTAATTCTAGTCCTAACCCTAACTGGAAAACTAAACCTGACCCTGACTCTGACCCTAACACTAATACTCTAAACATCATCTTAACCAAAAACCTAACCCTAACACTAGACCTAGCCCTAAACTTAACCCTATAAATAACACTACTCATAACCCTACTTCATACATTATCATAGCCTTAACCCTAGCCCTAAGCTAACCCAAAACCTAGTCTTAATCTGAATCCTAAACCTAGCATTAACCCTAAATTTAAACCTAACCCTAATTCAAACACTAGCCCTAATCTTACACATAACCGTAGCCCTACCCTTAGGTCTAACCCTATCCATTACCCTAACAATAACCCTAACCCTTATGCTAACCCTAGGCCTAATCCTAACCCTATTCATTACACTAAACCAAACCTAAACCCTAAATCTTACCCTGTAATTACCCTAAACCTAAACCCTAACGGAGCCCAAACTCTAACCCTTACCCTGACCTTAAAAATAAACCTAGTTCTAAACCTGACCCTTACCCTAAACTTAACCCTTACACTGGGCCAAGCAATAAACCTAACACTAAATTTATTCCTAAATGAAACTCTAGACCTGACATTAGCCCCAGCCCCAATACTATCCCTAACCCTAACACAAACCCTACTTCTAATACTAGTCGTAAACCTAGCCTTAATCATAACCCTAACCCTAACCCTAGACCTTAACCTAATATTAATCATCACCCAATCCCTAAACCTAGCAATAACAACATCCCTTAACCTAAGCATAACCCTAACTATATCTCTAACACTAGTCGTCACCCTTGCCCTATCCTTAGCCCTAGCACTAACCCTAGATCAAAACCTAATTCTACATCTAACCCTAACTCGATACATAAGCCTAATCCTAAAACTAGCCCTAACTCTAATGCTAATTCTAAAACTAGCCCTAACCCTAGCCCTAACACTAACTCTAGCTGCAATTTAGCCCTATCTCTACCTTAGCCCTAACCCTAGACCTAAGACTAACACTAGCTCTCACACTAGCCCTATCACTCTTCTAACCCTATCCCTCACCATAACCATAACCCTAGCCCTAACCTAGTCCTAACCCTTGCGCTATCCTTAGCCTTAGAATTATACATAGATCAAAAAACCTAACTTTAAATCTAACCCTAACGTGAAAACTTATCCTAAGACTAACACTAGACCTAACCTTAAAATTAATCCTAAAACATGTCCTAACCCTAAACGTAGCCCTAAAACCAAATTGACCCATAGCTCTAATCCTAATCTTTAACCTAAACAAAGCCCTAAACCTACACCTAGCCCTAACCCAAGCCCTAAATCTAATTTAAAGCCAAAGCATAAAACGAATCCTGAACATGATTTTGACCATTACACTAAACCTAGCTCTAAACACCACTTTAAACTAAACCTAAACCTAAAACTAAACATAGCACTAAAACCCTAAAACTAGCCCTAATCATAACCCTAGTACTTAAATTAGGTGTAATCCTAACCCTAGCCCTAACTTAACCCCAACGCTAGCCCTAATCTGAGCCCTAAACCTAGCTTTAACCCTAACCATAATGCTAACACTAGAACTAATCGTAACCATAAACCTAGCTCTAAACTGATCTCTAACTCTGTCCATTACCATAAACATAACCCTAATCCTAAAGCTAACCCTAGGCCAAAATATAACCCTATCCCTAATCCTAACCCTATCCATTACCCAAAAACTAAACTGACCCATAAACATAACCCTATCATTACCTAACCCTAACCATAGCACTAATTTAAGCCCTAATTTTAAACCTTAACCTATCCCAAACCATAACCCAGACCTTGAACCTAATAAAACGCCTAGCTCTAAACCTAATCCTAACCCTAAACCTAACCCTTATACTAGACATAGGCATAATCCTAACCCTAAAACTATCTTTAACCATAATTCTGGACATGAAATTATCCCTAGCCTTAATCCTAGCCCTAAAACTAAAACAAACACTAGCCGTAATCCTAGCCCTAAACCTAGCCTTAATCATAACCCCAAACCTAACCCTAGCCCTAGCAATAACCCTAATTTAAACCCTCACCCAACCTCTACACCTAGGTATAACACCATTTCTTACCCTAAACTTAATCCTAATTTAAACCCTAACCCTAAGTATAAGCAGAACACTAACCCTAGCCCTAATCCTAGCCCTAAGACTAACTCTCGCCTTAGCCCTATCCCTAGTTCTAAATCTATTCCTTACTGTAAAACTATCCCTAGCCCTAACCCTTGCCCTATCCTTAGTCCTAAGCCTAACACTATATCTAACCCTAACTCCGAATTTAACCCTAACTCCAAATCTAATCCTAACTCTAAGCCTAAACTTAACACTAACACTAGCCGTAACTCTAATGCTAATCATAAAACTAGTCCTAACCCTAATCCTAGGACTAAAACAAAACCGAGCAATAGCCCAAACTCTAAACCTTAACTTAAACCAAAACCTAACACTACAATTAGATCTAATCCTAGCCCTAATTCAAATCCTAACCCTACCCCTAAAACTAACCCTGACCCTGACTCATATGCTAACACTCATACTAGCTCTAAACAGCACCCTCACTTAAACAAAACCCTAACAGTAATCCTAGCCCTATAATGAGTTCTAACCCTAACCCTAAAACTAACCCTGGCCCTGACTCCTATCCTAACACGAAACCTAGCTCTAAATATCACCCTAACCTTAAACATAACCTTAGCACTAAACCTACCCCTACCCTAACCATAAAACTAACCCTAATTTTACCCCGAGTTCTACATTAGCTGTTATCCTAACCCTAACCCTAACCCTAACACAAAAACTAGCCCTAATGTGAGCTCTAAACCTAGGCTTAACCCTAACTCTAACCCTAACCATTGCCCTAACCCTAGCTCTAAATCAATCCCTTACCTTAAGCAAAATCCTAAACCTAAGGGTAACCCTAGACCTATTTCTAATCCTTAAGCTATCCCAAACCCTAACCCTATTAATAATTCTAACCCTGACACTTATTTTGTCCCTAACACTAACTCTAGTTTGAAAACTGACCCTAACACTAGATCAAACCCTAACACTAGCCCTAGACCAAAACCAAATCCTAAATCTAGCCTTAACTCTAGCCCTAGACATAAACATAAACCTAGCCCTAGCCCTAACAATAATCCTTAACCTAACTCAAACACTAACCCTACCCCTAAACCAAAACCTAGTCCTAATTCTGGCTGTAACCCTAATTCTAACTCTAAACCAAACATTGGCCCTGCCTTTAGAGTAAATCTATCTCTAAATCTGACCCTACCCTAAAATCTAAACCTAACACTAGACCTAGTCTTAGCCCTTACCCTACAACTAGCCCTCAACATAACCCTAGTTCTTACATTACCCATAGCCCTAACCCTAGGCCTAAACCTAACAGAAAACCTAGAGTTAATCCTAGGCCTAAGCCAAGCCTTAAGCATAACACTAACCCTAACCCTAGCCCTAACCCTTACCTAACACTTGCCTTAGTCCTAACACTAGCTCAAAGCCTAAACATTAACCTAAACATAAACCTAAACCTATCTCTCAATCTAACCCTAACTTTAGCCCTATTCCTAACCTTAACCCTAGCTCTAAACATAGCTCTAATCCTACCCATTACTCTAAACCTAACCCTAACCTTATTGATAATCCTAGGCCTACCCTATACCTAAACCTAACTGGAAAACTAATCCTAGACCTAACTTTAAATCTCACACTTGCCATAGACCTAACCCTAGCTCAAACCTTAATTCTTACTATAAACCTAAACATAACCATAGCCCTAATTCTAAGCTTAAACCTCAATCTAACGTTAAACATACCCCTAAATCTACATCTAATTGTACCCATTACCTTAAACCTACCCCTAAACCTATGATGCCCCTAGCCCTAATCCTAACCCTAACCCTATCAGTACTGTAATCTTATCCCTAGAAGTAACCCTAAACCTAACCATCAACGTAGACCAAACCCTAGCTCAAAACCTAACCCTTACACCAAACATAACCCTAAGCATAACATTAGTTTTAACCCTAACCCTAAACCTAAACCTAATTCAAGACCTATTCATAAGCATAAACTTAGCCCTAAACTTAGCTCTAACCCTATCCATTATACTAAACATAACCCTTACTGTAATGTAAACCCTAGGGCTAACCTTAACCCTATTGCTAACCCTAACCCTATCAATTATCCTTAACCTAATATAAACTCTAAACAAAACCCTATCATTACCCTAAGCCACAACCTAATGCTAATTCAAGCCCTAAACCTAAACACTAACCTAAACCAAACTCTAACACTGACCCTGACCCTAATAAATCTCCTAGCTCTAAAGCTGACCCTTATACTAAACCTAACCCTTACCGTAGACCTAGCCATAACCCTAATCCTAAAACTATCCCCAACTGTAAGCCTGGACCTGACATTAGGCATAGCCCTAATCATAGCCCTAAACCTAACACAAACCCCAGCCCTTATCCTAGCCCTAAACCTAGCCTTAATCCTAACCCTAAACCTAACCTTAGGCCTTACTGGAAAACTAACCCTAGCCGGAATCTTAACCTTAATTTAGCCCTATTCCTAAACCTAGAACTAACCCTAGCCCTAAATATAAAAAAATAGCCCTAACTCTAGCCTAAACCTCAATCTAAAATTAAACATACCCCTAAATCTACATCTAATTGTATCCATTGCACTAAATCTAACTCTCACCCTAGCCCCATTGCTAGTTCTAATCCTATCCCTTACCAGAACCCTAATCCTAGCACTAACCCTAGCCCTAAACCTAGCCCCATCATTAGCCCTAGCCCTAACTTTTATCTAATTTTAACTATAAATTTAACCCTAACCCTAAGCCTAAACCTAAGCCTAACTCTAAATGTAACTTTAACCCTAAGCCTAAACCTAAACCTAACACTAGCGCTAACCCTAAAGCTAATCCTAAAAATAATCCTAATCCTAGCCCTAGCCCTAAAACAAAACCGAGCCATAGTGCTAACTCTAACCCTTAACATAAACCAAACCCTAACCCTAACACCAACCTTAGTTCTAATTCTAGTGTTAAGAAGAAAACTAGAACTAACACTAACCCTGACTCTGACCATAATACTAACCCTAGTCTAAATATCACCATATCCCTAATCCTAAACCTAACACTAGACCTACCACTAAACCTAAGAATAATTTAGCCATAATTGTAACCCTGGTACTTACATTAGCCTTACCCCTAACCCTAGCACTAACTTTACCAAAAACCTAGCCCTAATCTGAGCCCTAACCAGAGTTTTAACCCTAAACATAACCCTATACCTAGCCCTAATCAAAACCATAACCCTAACCCTAACCCTATCCATTGCTATAACCAAAACGCTTGGTCTAAACCTTACCCTATCCCTAATCCTAAAGCTATGCATTACCCTAAACCAAAACTAAACCTGAAACCTCACCCTATCATTACACTAACACTAACCTAACCTTAACTAACACTAACTAATTAGGGCTAATTTGAGCCCTAACTTTAAACCTTAACCTATCCCAAACTTCTAACCCAGACCTTGACCCTAATAATACCCCTAGCTCTAAATCTGACCCTAACCCTAAACCTTATACTACATGTAGCCGTAAACCTAACCCTAAAACTATCTTTAACCATAACCCTAGATCTGATATTAGCCCTAGCCCTAATCCTAGCCCTAACCCTAAAACAAACCATAGCCCTCATCCTAGCCCTACACCTAGCCTTAATCATAATCTTAACCCTAACCATAGCCCTAACCCTAATTCTAACCATCACCCTATCTCTAAACCTAACTATAACACCATTCCTTAACCTAAACTTAACCCTAACCCTAACTCTAATGGTAGGCCTATGGGGAACACTAACCCTAGCCCTAATCCTAGTCCTAATTTAACCCTAACCCTAACCCTAGTCCTAAAACTAACTCTAACTCTCACACTAGCCCTATCTCTACTTCTAACCCTATTCATTACCATAATCCTAACCCTAGCCCTAACACTAGCTATAACCCTAGCCATAACCATTGTCTAATCCTTATTCCTAGTCCTAACCTTAGATCTAACCCTAACACTAAATCTAACCCTAAACCTAAGCCTAAGCCTAACATTAACACTAGACTTAGCCCTAACACTAATCATAAAAATAGCCCTAACACTAATCATAAAAATAGCCCTAACCCTAACCCTAGCAGTAAAAGAAAACCAAGCAATAGCCCTAACCCTAAACCTTACCTTAAACCAAACCCTAACACTAGACCTAACACTAGCCCTAATTCGAGTCTTAAACTTAACCTTAATACTAACCCTGACTTTGACTCATATCATATCACTCACCCTAGCCCTAAACAGCACCCTAACCTTAAAGCAAATCTTTATAGTAACACTAGCTTAATTCGATTCCTAACCCTAATCCTAAAATTAAACCATACCCTGACTATTAACTTAACACTAACACTAGCTCTAAATTTCACCCTAACCTTAAACTTTATCCTAACACTACAGGTTTAACCCCTAACCATAACCCTAAAATTAACCCTAAAAACCCTAGTTATCACATTAGCCATTGCTCTTACCCTAGCCATAACCCTAACACAACAACTAGCCCTAATACAAGCCCTCAACCTAGTTTAACCCTAACCCTAGCCCTAACCCAAGACCTCACCCTAGCTCTAACCCTATCCCTTAACCTAAGCCAATCCCTGAACCTAATGCTAATCCTAATCCTAACCCTAATCCTTAACCTAATCAAAACACTAACCCTATTACTAGTCCTAAACCTAATCCTCATTCTAGCTCTAACCATAACCCAAACACTAACCTTAACCCTGACCCTTATTCTGACCCTAATACTAATCATAGGACTAAACCTGAAACTAACCCTAAACTAAACCCTAACACAAGCCTTACTACTAACCTTATACCTAAACCTAACCTTAACACTAACCCTAGACCTAAACCTAGTCCTAATCTAGCCATAACTCTAGCTCTAGACCTAAAGAAAAACCTAGCCCTAGCCCTAACAATAACCCTTAGCCTAAAGCCAAAGTCTAACCCTTCTCCTAGACTTAACCCTAGTCCTAATTTTGTCTTGCATATTAACCATTTCCCTAAACTAAACACTGACCCTGACACTAACACTAACCATAGCTCTAAACATAACCCTAAACCTAAAACTATATTTAGCTCTAATATTAACCCTAAAACTAGCCCTAATTATAACAAGTTCTTACATTTGCTGTGGACCTAACCTATCACAAAACCTAGTCCTAACCCAAGCCCTACCCTAGCTTTAACACTAAATCTAACCATAACCCTAACCTTAGCCCTAACCCCAAACCTAAGCCTAAGCATAGACCTAATCCTAAGCATAACACTAGACCTAACACTAGCTCTAACCCTATTCATTACCCTAATGATCACACTAAAGCTTTCGCTATCCCTAGGCCAAACCCTAATCCTATCCCAAACCCTAACCCTATCCATTACCGTACACCTAACCTGAACTTTAAACCTAAAACTATCATTAACCTATCCCTAACCATAATGATAACTTTAGCCTTAACCTAATAAAAACAATAACCCTGACTCTGACCCTAATAATACACATAGCTCTAAACCTGAACCTAACAAGAAACCTAACCCTAACAAAAGACCTAGCTATAAACCTAACCCTAAAACTCTCCCTAACTATAACTCTAGACCTGATATTAGCCCTAGCTCTAATCCTAGTCCTAACCCTAACACAAACGTTAGCCCACATCCTAGCTATAAACCTCACCTTAATCATAAACCTAACCCTAACCAATTCTAATCCTCACCCTACACTAAAAGTTCCTATAATCCTATTACTTAAACTAAACCTAACCATAACCCTAACACTAACACTAATCCTAGTCCTAAAAATAGGCCTAACCCTAACACTAAACCTAGCCCTAATCCCAGCCATAATTTAGCCCTATCCCTAACCCTAACCCTAACACTAACTCAAATTCTAACCCTAGCCCTATACCTAGTTCTAACCCTATCCTTTACCATCGCCCTAAACCTAGCTCTAAACTTAGCCTTAATCCTAGCCCTATCATTAGCCCTAGCTCAAAGCCTAGATCTAATCCTAACTCTAAATCTAACCCTAAACCTAAGCCTAAACCTCACCCTAACACTAGCCCTAATCCAAACATTAATCCTAAACTAGCCCTAACTCTATCCCTAGACCTAAAACAAAACAGAATCATAATCCTAACCCTAACACTTAACCTAAACCAAATCCTAACCCTACACCTATCCATAATCCTATCACTAATTATATTCATAACCCTAACCTGAAAACTAATCCGGACCCTGACTCTGATCCTAACATTAAACCTAGCTCTAAACATAATCGTAACTGTAAACTTAACCCTAACACTAGACCTAGCCCTAACCCTGACCTTATCACTGGTGCTAATCATAACCCTACTTCGTACATTAGTCATAACCTTAACCCTAACCCTAACCAACCCAAAACCTAGCCTTAATCAGAGTCCTAAACCTAGCTTTTTTAATATTTATTTTTTAGTTTTTGGTGGTCACAACATTTTTATTTTGTTGATATGTGGTGCTGAGGATCAAACCCAGCATCCCATGCATGCCAGGTGAGCACGCTACTACTTGAACCACATTCCCAGCCCCTAAACCCAGCTTTAACCCTAAACATAAACCTAACCCTAACCCAAACAAAAGCCCTAATCCTATAGATAACCCTACCACTAATCTTAGGTTTAACCCTATCCATTGCCCTACTGATAACCCTAGGCCTAAACCTAACCCTATCCATTACACTAAAGCACACCTAAACGCTAAACCTAACCCTTTCATTAACTTAACACTAAACCTAATGATAATTCAAGCCCTAAATCTAAACCCTAACTTACCCCAAATCCTCATCTTGATCTGACCCTTATAATAATCCTGGCTCTAAAACTGACCCTTTCTCTAAAACTAACCCCTACACTGGACCAAGCCATAAACTTAACACTAAATCTATCCCTAACTGTAACCCTAGACCTGACATTAGCCCTAGCCCCAATACTAGCCCTAAACCCTACACAAACATTAGCCCTCATCCTATCCCTAAACCTAGCTTTAATCATAACCCTAACCCTAACCCTAGCCATAATACTAACACTTGCCCTAGCCCTCAACCTAGCTATAACCCAATCCCTTACTCTAAACGTAACCCTAACTCTAACCATAACCCTAGGCATAAACCTATCCTAAAACTAGCCCTAATTTAGCTCTATCCCTAACCCTAACATAAACCCTAACCCTAAACCTAAGACTAACTTTAACTCTCACACTAGCTCTATCACTAGTTCTAATTCTAACCCTTATCATAACCCTAAACTTAACCCTAACCCTAATCCTAACTCTTGCCCTATCCTTAGCCTTAGCCCTAACCAGAGATCAAAACCTAACTCTAAATCTAACCCTAACCCGAAGCCTATGCCTAACCATTATAAATACATTTATATTTAGACTCTATGTCTACAGATGTTGGCTTCAATTATTATTTAGAATATAGTGATTAGTTTTATAAAAGGCATACCATTTCTGGTTGTATATAGAGAACTGAGGGTCAGGGGTAGGATGCTATGTTCAGGGGGAAAGGAGTGAGTGTATGGGATTAATTTAATTTAGCAAATTTGGAGGAGAACTCTAATGAATAGACGGGGGAATTCATGGAAGAATGTATTAATTCAAACTCCTTAGCTGTATACATAAAATTACCCTATGTATAAATAGTAAAATTTGGGAGGCTGAAAATGGGATAGAGGGAGAAAGAAAAAACAAGAAAAAATAACAAGGAAAGAAAGAAAGACAGGGAGAAAGAAAATAAGACAATACAAAGTAGTGATGAAGTGATGCCTATGCAATTCCTCTATATTATACTATTCTGGTGATTCAGTTCTTAAAGTCCAATTTCATGCAAAGTTCTTGGTTTCACATATGTTGAGGGTGTGAGGACCAAAGTGGGAAGGTTTATGTTTATGTTTATGCCTAATTAGTTTTAGGCTTAGGGTTAAGTTTAGTGTAAATGATGGGGTTAGAGCTAGGTTTAGGGCTAGGACAAAGGTCAGAATTAGGTTTAGGGCTAGGGTTTTATTAGAGTTATGATTAAGGCTAGGTTAAGGACTAGGATGAGGGGTAGGGTTTGTGTTTTGTTAGGGCAAGGATTAGTGTTAGGGTGAATGCCAGGTCTAGGGCTATGGTTAGGGATAGTTTAGGGTTAAGTTTATGGCTATTTTTAGTGTAAGGGTTTGGTTTATGGTAAAGGTCAAATTTAGCACTAGGGGTATTATTAGTGTCAAGGTTATGGTTAGGGATAGTTTTAGGGTTAGGTTTATTGCTACAGTGTAAGGGGTAGGTTTAGTGTAAGGGTTAAATTTAGAACTAGGGTTAATTTTAGGGTCAGGGTCATGTATATGGTTTTTATTAGGTTAGGGTTTAGGGTTAGGGCTCAAATTAGGTGTTAGTGTTAGACCAAGGTTTAGGGCGAGGGTTATGGTTAGGTTTAGGGTTATGGTTAGGTTTAGGGTAAGGGATGGGGTTATAGGTAGGTTTAAGGCTAGGGTGAGGTTTAGAATTAGGTTTAGGGCTCAGATTATGGTTTAGGTTAGGATTAAGGCTAGGTTTAAGGCTTGGATTATGGCTAAGGGTAATTTCAGGTCTAGGGTTATGGTTAAAGATAGTTTTAGTGTTAGGTTTTGGTTACATCTTGTGTAAGCATTAGGTATAGGGTGAGGGTCAGTTTAGAGCTGAGGGTATTATTAGTGTCACAGTCATGATTAGTCTTTTGGATGGGTTTAAATTTAGTTCTCGAATTAGTATTAGGGTTAGGATCAAGGTAATGATAGAGTTAAGTTTAGGTTTCAGGTTAGATTTAGGGTAATGGATAGGGTGTAGTTTAGGGATAGGGTCAGCATTATGGTCAGCATTAGGGTTAGGATTATGGTAAGGGTAATGGATAGGGTTAGAGATAGTGTTACGGCTGGGATCACGGTTAATAATAGTGATACGGTTAGGGTTAGGTTTAGGGTTAAAGGTAGCATTAGTTCTCAGAATATGGCTAGGTTTTGGGTTAAGTTAGGGCTAGGGTTAGGGTTAGGGCTAATATAAGTACCAGGGTTATGATTAGGGTTAGTTTTAGGTTTCGGCTAAGGACTAGCTCTAGTGTTAGGTTTAGGTTTAGGGTTAGGATGATGTTTAGAGCTAGGGTTAGTGTGAAAGTCAGAGTCAGGGTCAGGGTTAGTTTTAGATTTCAGCTTAATACTCAAATTATGGCTAGGGTTAGGGATAGGTGTAGGGTTATAGCTTGGTTTATGTTAAAGTATAGGCTTAGGTCTATGGCTCCGTTTCGTTTTAGAGCTAGGGCTAGGTTTAGGACTAGTTTTAGGATTAGCCTTAGGGTTAGGGCTAGAGTTAGGTTAATGTTTAGGCTTATTGTTAGAGTTAGATTTAGAGTTAGGGTTAGATCTAGGGTTACAGACAGGGATATGAATAAGGCTGGGGTTAGACCTACGGTTAGGCTATGATTAGGCTTCCAGTAAAGTATAGGGTTAGAAACAGGATTAGGACTAGAGTGAGAGTTAGAGTTCATATTTGGGCTAGGGTTAGGTTTAGGGTTAGGGGTAAGGCTAAATAAGGGCTAAGATTAGGGCTAGGTTTAGTGTTAGGGTTAGGCCTAGGGTTACAGTTAGGGTTATAATTAAGGCTATGTTTAGGGCTGGGGTAAGGGCTAGGGTTTGTCTTAGGGTTAGGACTAGAATTTTAGCTAAGGCTAAAATAAGGTCTAGGATTATGGTTAGGGATAGTTTTAGGGTTATTTTTATGGCTAGGTCTAGTGTAAGTGTTTGGTATAGGGTAACAGTCAGGTTTAGAGCTAGGATAACTATTGGTGTCAGGGTCATAGTTGGGCTTTGGTTTAGGTTTGAGTTTAGGGTTAGGGCTCGAATTGGCATTATAGTTAGGGTTAGGGTAATGATAAAGTTAAGTTTAGGGTTCAGGTTAGGTTTAGGGTAATTGACAGATTTGGGGATAGCGATAGGGTTAGGGTTAGACCTAAGGTTAGCATTAGGGTAAGAGTAATGTTTAAGGTAATGGATACAGTTAGAGTTAAGGTTAGGGGTAGGGTTATGCTTAGGATTAGGTCGTGAGTAAAGGTTAGAGTGAGGGTTAAAGCTAGGGTTAGGATTATGTTTAGCATTAGGGTTAGGTTCTCAGCTATGGTTAGGGCTAGGCTGGGAGTTAGGTTCAGGATTAGGTTAAGGATAGGATTCACATAGGTTTTGGGTTAGAGTTAGGGTTAGGGTAAAACCTAGAATTAGTGGTAAGATCCGTATAAGGGTCAGGGTTAGGGTTAGATTTTGGGATAGGGTTAGAGCTAGAATGAGAGCTAGGTTTAGGGCTATTAATAGGGTTTGGGTTTTGGTTAACCTAAGAATTATGGATAGGTCTTGGGTTACCCTTAGGTTTAGAGTTTTGCTTAGGATAAGGGATTGGTTTAGAGCTAGGTTTAGGGCTATGATTAGGGTTAGAATTAGGGTTTAATCTAGGTTTAGGGCTCTATTAGGGCTAGTTTTTGTGTTAGGGTAAGGGATAGGATTAGGGCAACAGCTAATGTAAGAACTAGGGTTAAAATTAGGTTAGTTTTAGGGTTATGGTTAGATTTAGTGATAGGGTTAGGTTGAAGTTTAGTGTGATATTTAGAGGTAGGGTTGGTGTTAGGATAAGAGTCAGGTCAGAATTTGTTTTAGGGTAAGGGATAGGACTCAAATTATGGCTAGGGTTATTGTAAAAGCATACAGTTTAAGGTGAGGGTGGTATTTAGAGCTAGGTTGAGTGTTTGGAAATGAGTCAGGGTCAGTGTTAGTTTTAATGTCCGGGTTACAACTCGAATTAGGGCTAGGGATAGGTCTAGGTTTAGTGTTAAGTTTTGGTTTAAGTTAATGTTTAGGGTTAGGGCTATTGCTTGGTTTTGGCTTAGTCCTAGGGTTAGGTTTAGGGATAGTGTAAGTGTTAAGCTTAGGATTAGGGTTAGGGTTATATTTGGAGTTAGGGTTAGATCTAGGGTTAGGGCTGGGAATAAGAATAGGGCAAGGGATAGGGATAGGGTAGGGTTACAGTAAGGGATAGGATTAGAACTAGTGATAGGTATAAGGCGAGAGTTAGAGTTAGTCTTAGGGCTAGGGTTAGTGTTACAATTACAGGTAGGGATAAATTAGTGTTAGGATTAGGGCTAGGTTTATTGTTTGGCTTAAGCCTAGAATTAGGGTTAGGGTTAGGGTTAAGTTTAGGTAAGAGATGGCATTATAGCTAGATATAGAGGTAGGGTGAGGGTTAGAATTAGGGTTAGGGATATGGTTAGGGTTAGGGTTATTAGTAAGGCTAGGTTTAGGGCTAGGATGAGGGCTAGGGTTTGTTTTAGTTTTAGGACTATGATTAGGGCTATGGCTAATTTCAGGTACAGAATTATGGTAAAAGATAGTGTTAGGGTTAGGATTATGGCTACGTCTAGGGTAAGGATAAGGTGTAGTGTTATGGTCAAGTTTAGAGCTAGGGGTTTTATTAGGGTCAAGATCAGTGTTAGGGTTTGGGATAGGTTAAGGTTTAAAGTTAGGGCTCAAATTAATGTTAGTATTAGGGTTAGGGTAATGATAGGGATAGGGTTAGGGTTCAGGTTAGGTTCAGTGTAATGGATTGGGATAAGATAAGGGATAGGTTTAGGTTCATTCCTAGGGTTAGCATTAGGGTTATGGTCATGGTTATGGTAATAGATAGAGTTAGATATCAGTTTAGGGCTAGGTTTCTGGTTTTAAATAGGGCTAGGGTTAAAGCTATGTTTAGGGCCAGGTTCTGGGTTAAGTTAGGGATAGGGTTAGGATTATGGCTAATGTAAGTACTAGGGTGATGTTTAGGGCTAGTTTCAGGGCTGGGGTTAGTGTTAGGTTTAAGTTTAGGTTTAGGATGATGTTTAGAGCTAGTAGTGTTAGGGTCAGTGTCAGGTCCAGGGTGAGTTCAAGGGTTCAGCTTACAATTCAAATTAGGGCTAGAGTTAGGGCTATAGGTTTAAGGTTAGGGTTTTGTTTAGGTTAAGGGTTAGGGTTATAGCTATAGCTCAGTTTTGTTTCAGGGCTAGTTCTAGGGTTAGGGCTAGTTTAAGATTAGTGTTATGGTTTGGGTTAGTGTTAGGGTTTGGCTTAGTCTTCAGGTTAGGGCTTGATTTTTAGTTAGGTTTTTTATAAGGTTAGTGCTAGGACTAAGGATTGGGCAAGGGTTAGGACTAGCCTTAGGCCTATGGTTAGGGTTATGGTAAGGGATATGGTTAGAATGAATGATAGATCTAATGTGAGAGTTAGAGTTAGTCTTAGAACTAGGGGTTAGGGTCAGGGTTAGGGATAGGGATAAAATAGGAATAAGTTTAGGGTTAGGGTGTTAGGGTTAGGCCTAGAGTTTGGATTAGGGTTGTAATTAAGGCTGTGTTTAGGGCTAGGATAAGGTTTAGGGTTTGTGTTTGGGTTAGGTCTAGGATTATGGCTAGGGCTCATATTAAGTCTAGGGTTATAATTATGGGTAATTTTAGGGTAAGGTTTATGGCTAGGTCTATTGTAATTGTTAGGTATAGGGTAAGAGTCAGGTTTAGAGATAGGAGAATTACTAGGATCAAGGTCACTGTTAGGGTTTAGTTTATATTTGAGTGTAGGTTTACAGCTCGAATTAAAGTTAGTGTTAGGGTATACATAAGGTTAGGTTTTGGGTTCAGGTTAGGATTAGTGTAATTGATAGTTTTGGGGATTGTGATAGGGTTAAGGTTAGTCTTAGGGTTAGAATTAGGATAAGGATTATGGTTAGGGTAATGGATACAGTTAAGGTTAGGGCTAGGGTTATGGTTAGAATTAGGTCTTGGGTTAAGGTTAGCATGAGGGTTAGGATTAAGGCTAGGTTTATGGCTTGGATGGATTTTTTGTTAGGGCGAGGGCTAGGATTAGGGCTAGAGCTAATGTCAGGTCTAGCATTATGGTTAAGGGTAGTTGTAGGGTTTGATTATGGATAGGTTTACTGTAAAGTTTAGCTTTAGCATAAAAAAAGTTTTAGAGCTAGGTGTATTATTATGGTCAGTGTCAGGGTTAGGTATTGGTTTCGATTAAGGTTTAGGATTAAGGCTGAAATTAGTATTAGGTTTAGGGTAATGGATATGGTTAGGTTTAGGGTTCAGGATAGGTTTAGGGTTTTGAATAGCATTAGGGATAACTATAGAGTCAGGTTTAATCCTATTGTTAGCATTTGGTTTAGGCTTATGTTTAGGGTAAAGGATAAGATTACAGCTAGGTTTAGGGCTAGGTTTATGGTTAGGATAAGGTCTAGTGTTAGGATTAGGGTTAGCATTATGGTTTGGCCTAGGGTTATGGCTAAGTTTAGAGTAAATGTTATGGTTTGAGGTAGGTTGGGGGCTAGGATGAGGGTTAGGGTTAAAGCAGGTTTAGGGTAAAGGTTAGGGTTAGGGCTATGTTTAGAATTAGGGTTAGGGTTAGACTTATGGTAATGGATATAATTAGAGTTAGGGTTTGGGCAATAGTTACAGTTATAATTAGGGCTAAAGTTAGGGTTAGGGATAGGGCTATGTTAATGTTTAGGTTCAGGATTATGGTGCAATTTAGAGGTAGTGTAAGGGTTAGATTTAATTTATTCAAATTACTTTGATACAATTCAGGATTCATCTTTAACAAACCTTAGTCTGTTTCCCAGATTTAGGCCTTTTGGTTCAACTTTTTGGTGTCCGGAACAGTTAGTATTTTAAAATTTTACTTCATTTTAATCTATACATTAAATGGAATTAGACCTGGAAATAAAACAGGGTTTATGCTAGCTGCTTGAAACTGTACACACACCTTCAATTCCTTGTGAGGACATTATGGTATATTCCTTGTGAGTGTAGGCATAGGCTGAAGCATGCAAAAACAACTTTATCTGAGAGCCATTTAGGAGAAAGCAGGGAATATGCATGCACTGAAATTCCTCACATAATTATTTGGTTAGATTTGTTTGATATTACATAGGATTCATCATTTAGCTTGCCCCACAAAGCTCTCCAATTGTGGGACTTCTAGGATCAATGGTTCTCTAATCAGGTTAGGGTTAGTGTTAGGTTTAGGGTTATGTATAGGGTTAAATGTAGTGTTAGCGTGAGAGTTACTTTTGTTCAAATTTCTTTGATACTTGGAAGGAGTCATCTTTTACCTAGTTTTAATATGCTCCCTAGGTTTGGACCTTCTCTTTTCAATGGTTCACTATCAGGGAAACTATGTATTTTAAGGTTTCATTTCATATTGACCTATATAGGTAAATGAAAATGGAGGTTGAAATCAAACCAGGTTGGTGCTAGCTGCTTGAAACTTCAAACACTAAATCAGTTTTTTGTTGGGACTCTCTGATTTGTTCCTTGTGAAAGTAGCCCTAAGATGAAGATGGCAAAAACAACTTTATCTGAGAGCCCTTTATCAGAAAACCGAGAAATATGCATAAATTGAAATACTACCCCAATGATTTGGTGTTATTTCTTTGATATTGCATAGGATTCATCTGACAGCTTAGCGCACTATGCCTCCAAAGTTTGGAAATCCTAGGATCAACAATTTTTCAAACAGGTTAGGGTTTATGTTAAGGTTAGTGTTAGGGCTAGTGTTAGAGCTAGTATTAGGGTTAGAGTTAGTTTTGTTCAAATTTCTTTGATACTGGGCAGGATTTATTTTTCTCCTATTTTTACTATACTCCACATGTTTTGGCCTCCTAGGTTCAATGGTTCACTGTAAGGAACCATTTGTATTTTAAAGTTTCAGTTCATTTTGTCCTATTCAGGTAAATAGAAATGGAGTGGAAATCAAACAGCATTGGTGCTAGCTGCTTGAAACTTCACACTCCATCAATTCTCTGTTGGCAATCTCTGGTTTGTTCTTGTGACAGTAGGCCTAAGTTGAAGCAGGTTAAAAAAAAAAACAACTTTATACAAGAGTCCTTTAGGAGATAACTTAGAAATATGCATGTACTGATATACTCCATCAACTCTTTGGTCAGATTTCTTTGATACTGCACAGCATTCATCCCTTAGATTGCTCCACTAGGCTGTACAAGTTTGCAACTTCTACAAACAAAGGTTTCATAAAAAATTAGGGTTATTGGAAGAGCTAGGGTTAGAGCCAGTGTTAGGGTTACAGTTAGTTTTATTCAAAATTCTTTGATACCTGGAAGGATTTATTTTTTAGCTAGCTTTACTCTGTTCCACAAGTTTAGGCCTTCTCCATTCACAGGTTTGCTGTCAGGAACATTTTGTGTTTTAAGATTTCACTTCATTTTGACCAATACAGGAAAGTTAATGGAGCTTAAAATCAAACAGGGTTTCTGCTAGCTGCTTGAAACTTCACACACTCAATTAGTTCTCTCTGGGGACTCTGGTATGTCCCTTGTGAAAGGAGAGCTAAGCATAAGCATGCAAAAACAACTTTATCTAAGAGCCATTTAGGAGAAAACAGAAAAAATATGCGTGTACTGAAATACGTCCCATAATTATTTTGTCAGATTTGTTTGATGTTGCGTAGGATTCATCACTTAACTTGCTCCACAAGGCTCCCCACGTCCAGAAATTCTAGGATCACTGGTTCTCTGATCACCTTAGGCTTAGTGTTAGGTTTAGGGTTAGGGCTGGGCTAGGGTTAGAGATAATTTTAGTGTGAAATTTAGTTTTATTCAGATCTTTGATATTGGGCAGGATTCATCTTTAATCTAGCCTTAGTATTCTCCCAAGGTCTGTTCTTCTCAATTCAATGGTTCAGTATCATGAACACTTTGTATTTTAAGGTTTCATTTTCTTTTGATCCCTATGTGTAAATGGAAATGGAGGTGGAAATCAAACAGGCATCCTTTTCCCCAAAACTACCATAAATCTAACAATAAACATAGCCCTAATCCTAGGCCTAAGCCTAACACCAACCCTAGACCTATTTCTAGCAGTAATTTATCCCTAAACCTAACCCTAAACCTAGCTCCAAGACTAACTCTAACTCTTGACCTAGACCTATTTCTACTTCTAACCCTCTCCCTTACCATAACCCAAACACTAACCCAAACCTTAGCTCTAACCCTAGCCATAGCCCTAACCCTAGACTTAATCATGACTCTAAATCTACCCCTAAGCCAAAAATCACCCCATCCCTAGCAATAACACTAACGCTAATCGTAAAATTACCCTTAACTTTAGCCTTAGCCCTAAAACAAAACCGAGCCATAGATCTAACCCTAACCCTTAACTTAAAGCAAATCCTAACCCTATATCTAGCCCAAGCCTGCCCATAATTTGAGTCCTATCCCTAACACTTAAATGAACTCTGACCCTGCCTCTGACCCTAACACTCACGCTAGTTCAAAATATCACCTTTTACCTAAACTTAATTTTAAAACTAGACTTGGGCCTAAATATAACCCTAAAACTAGACCTAACCGTAACCCTAGTTCTTACATTAGAGCCCTAACATAACCCAAAAACTAGCCCTAATCTGAGACCCAACCATAGTGTTAACCATAACTCTAACCCTAAACCTAGCCCTAACACTTACCTTAACCTAACCCTAAATTTAATCCTTGCACTAACCCTAAACCTAACCCTAACCCTAACCATAACCATAACCATAACCCTAGCCATAACCATAACCATAACCCTAGCCCTAACCCTATCCATTACTCTAACCCTAAACCTAACCCTAATGCTAACCCTCAGCCTTACCCTATCACTATCCATAACCCTAACCTATCCATTACCCTAAACCTAACCTGAACCCTAACCCTAAATATATCATTAACCTAACTCTAACCTTAACCCTAATGCTAACTCAAGTTCTAATCCTAAACCTTAACCTAAACCAAACCCTAATGCTGAACCTGACCGTAATTGTACCCCTTCCTCTAAACCTGACCCTAACTCTCACCCTAACCCTTATACTATACCTAGCCATAAAACTGTCCCCAAAACTATCCCTAACCATAACCCTATACCTGACATTAGCCCTAGCCCTAATGCTACCCTAACCCTTACACAATTCCTAGCCCAATCCTAGGCCTAACACTAGCTTTAATGTTAACCCTACACTTAACCCTATCCCTAACCCTAATTTTGTCCTCACCCTAGCCCTAAACCTAGCTGTAACATCATACTTTACTCATACCCTAACCCTACCCATAACACTAGTTTAACCCTATTCCTAACTGTAAGAAAAACCCTAACCCTAATGGTAATGTAGACCTATCCCTAATCCTTCGGGTAATCAAAACCCTAACCCTATAAATTGTGCTAACCCTAGCTCTCATTCTAGCTGTAACCCTATCGCAAACCCTACCCTAGCCCTTACCCTTATTCTGACCATAACACCAATCGTAGGTCTAAACCTGACCCTAACCCAAGACCAAAACCTAACACCAGTAACCTTATACATAAATCTGGCCCTACAACTAGCCCTAGACCTAAACCTAATCCTAAATCTAGCATTAACTCTAGCCCTAGACCTAAACAAAAACCTAGCACTAACTCTAACAATAACTGTTAACATAACACAAAGATTAACCCCATGCCTAGACATAAACCTAGTCCTAATTCTGGCTCTAACTTAAACTCTAACTCTAACCTGAACACTGACCTTGCATTTAACACTAAGGCATCTCTAAACATGACCCTAACCGATAACCAAAACCTAACACTAGACCTACCCATAAGCCTAACCCTACAACTAGACCTAATCATAATTCTAGCTCTTACATTACCCATAACCCTAACCCTATGCCTTAACCTAACATAAAATTTAGAGTGAATCCTAGGCCTAAACCTAGCCCTAAGTGTAACCCTAACCCTAACCCTAGCCCTAATCCTAACCATAACCCTAAACTTAGTTCTAAACCTTACTCAAAACCTAACTCTTAACTTAAATATAAACTTAGATCTATCCCTAACTAACCCTAACACTACCCCTAACACTAACTCTAAACCCTATTCATAAAACAACTCTAAACCTACACATTACCCTAAACATAAACCTAATCCTATTGATAACCCTAGCTGTAACCCTAACACTTTCCCTAATCCTAACTGGAAAACTAACCCTAGACCTAACCCTAAACCTAACACTCGCTGTAGCCCTAACCCTAGCTCAAATCAAATCCTGTAAAATAAACCTAAACATAATGATAGCCATCACATTAAGCCTAAAACTAACCCTAACCCTAACCCTAAAACTAAAACTACATCTAACCATATCCATTACCCTAACCCTTATCCTAACCCTAATGATAACCTTAGCCCTAACAAGAACCCTAACCCTAACCTACCATAGTCCTATCGCTAGACCTACCGTTGAACCTAACCCTTGAACTACCATTAGCCCTAACTCTAGCTCAAAGCCTAACCCTTAACCTAAATATAACACTAGGCCAAATCCTAACCCTAATCCTAGCCCTAATCCTAACCATAACCATAGCCCAAACCCTAGCTCAAATTCTATCCATTACCCTATCCATAACCCTAAACCTAATACTAAACCTAGCCATAACCCTAACCCTAACTGTATCCCTAGACCTGATTCTCACCTGAAGCCTGAACCTAGCCCTAGCACTTACTCAAACCTAGACCCTAACACTTACTTAACCCTTAACCTAATCCTAGATCAAACCTGAAACCTAACCCAAAACCTAACCCAAGCCCTAATCCTAAACTTAAACCTAGCCTTAATCCTAGCTCTAACACCACCCATTACCCTAACCCTAACCATAAACTCATGATAACCCTAGCACTAACCCTAAACCTACTCTAACCTTAACCGAATACCTAAATCTAGACCTAACCATAAACCTAACGCTTACCATAGTCCTAACCCTAGCTGAAACCCTAACAGTTATGATAAACCTAACAGTAACCCTGGTCCTAAAGCTAAACCTAAACCTAACCCTAACCCAACATCTAATCCTATTCACTACTCTGACTCTAATGATAACCCTAGCCCTAATCATAATACTAACCCTAAACCTAACCCAAGCCTTAGAACTATCCCTAGCTTAAACCCTAACTCATGCCCTAAACCTAAACCTAGCCTACACCCTAACACTAACCCTAACTCTAGCCCTAATCCTAAACATAACCCTAGCCCTAACCATAGTTCTAGCTCTATCCATTACACTAATGATAACCATAAACCTAATGCTAAACCTTAGGCCTAACTCTAAAACTATTCATGAACCTAAACCTAACCTGAACCCTAAAACTAACCTGAAGCTTAAACCTAACCCTATTTATCACCCTAAACCTAACTCTAAACCTAATGCTAATTTGAGCTCTAACCCTAAACTTCAACCTAACACATACCCAAAACCTGACGCCGACCATTATAATATGCCTAGCTCTAAACCTGAACCTTACCCTAAACTAACTCTGACATAGACTTAGCCTTAAACCTTACCATAAAACTATCCCTAACCATAACCCTATACCTGATATCAGACCTAGCCCTAATTATTGCCATAACCCTAACACACATGTAAACCTCATCCTACCCTATCCTAGCCTGATCCTATACCGAACCCTAATTCTAACCCTATTTCTAATTTTATCCCTCGCCCTAGTTCTGAACCTTGCTATTACCCCATCCCTTCCCCTAAATCTAACCCTAACTCTAACTCTAGACTTAATCCTTACAATAATCCTAGACCTGATCATAGCCCTAATTTAGCCTTAACCCTAAACCTAACACTAGCACTAAGATTAAATATGTCACCCTAGCCCTATTACTAGATCTAACCCTATCACTTACCATAACCCTAACACTTGCCCTAACCTTAGCCCTAACCCTAGACCTACCCCTGACCCTAAATCAAACCATAACTCTAAATCTAACCCTTACTCTAAACCTAAACTTCACACTAACACTAGCCCTAACACTAACGCTAATCCTAAAAATAGCCGTAACATAGGCCAAGCCCTAAAAAAACAAAACAAAAAAAAAAAAAAAAAAAACAGAAATCTTATGAATGAAATTGCATCTGCCATTCTCCCAGATCAAAACTCTCAATCAGCTATTTTGCCACAACCAGGACAATTTGTTAGTTTCCAAAATTTCACGATTTCTATCATGATTCTTGGTTTTCAGAGTATCAATTTTTAACTTCCTTTCTGTATTAGCACTTATAATGGGTGATGTTGAGTACTGCTATATTTTGTTTTATTTCTACTTTCTTCTTACTGTCCTCTGAGATTCTCTTTTCTCATTTCCTGTACTCTGCTATATGGACTAAGCTTTCTTTATTATCATTTTTCCTACTCCATTGGTTTAAAAGTTATATAATTTAGGCAGTTAAAATAAATTGCTACATGTACGTTTGACTTAAAGTCAATATTTCTATTCTTATGCCAAAGAATAAGAAATTTAGTCTACTATAATTTTAATTGCCACTGTCACAAGCACACCCCCTCCACAGGAGCTGCATTTCTGACATTCCTCCTCTATTTTTCTAATCAAGAAAATTTATCAGACAAAAGGAAATAGGAATAAAAGATATTTGAGCAACTTATATTCTATTATATTTCATATAAACAAAAGATATCATGGCTATGTAAACAATAATTAAACTTTTAAACCTCTTTACATGTGGAACTGGCTTCTGGATTTTCATGTTTTTGCCAAACTCATTAATACTTTACTAATTTATACTGAGTTTCTAAGATTAGAAGCAAGTGCCATCCGTATCCGGGAATTCAGAACCATTTTAAATAGATACTAAACACATAAACCCTTTAAAGAATACTGAAAGACACTTTTAAGTCTAGAAGTTATGTTAGAGCATAATTAAAGTATAATTCCTGACAAAAGCTTTCTATATAATCCGTCACTCATATTTGCAATAATGCTACCTTTATCAATATCACATTTGCCATTCAAAACCTCACAGTACCAGATATTCTCACATGCACTTGGATGTTGCCCATAAACTAAGTGTTGATATGACTCTTCTAAGACAAAACTCAAGCTTAAAAGGCTATAACTAACTGTAGGAAAAAAATATATGAATAAGAGAAATATATTACATATTGTCATTTTGTTTCAGATTCCTGGTAGTGCCAACCAAAGAAGTTTTAAATGAAATAAACATGCCAAATTATTAGATATATACTTTCTAGTATATATGAAAGAGTAATGTATTCAGAAATCATATAGTAGATCAAATGCAGCAAGAGCAAAAACTGGATTTTTCTCACCAAAATGAGTTTAAATTGGGAATAATAGAGGTTAAATTAGCTTATAGAGGTTAGTGAAATTTGCTATGCACATGCCACTTGAAATATTTAAGAATCATTGAGAAAAACATCATCTTATGTTTCTCTAGTATATGAGTTAAGTCATTCTGACAACAAACTGCCAATATTTCTTAAAAGTTTTATGTATATTAGCCTAAGAAAACCTTCATAGATACAGACAGAATATATACTGCATTTATTTATAAGAAGTTGTATGGATACCCAGCAATAGAAAGATGTCTGTTTATATAATAGATTATAAAGTAATATTAAGAGACTACTTTATGGAAATGTAGTATACTTACACAATGGAATATTACTCAGCCTTAGAGAAGAATAAAATCATGGCATTTTCTGGTAAATGGATGGGGCTAGAGAATATTATGCTAAGCTAAATAAGCCAATCCCAAAGAACCAAAGGCTATATGTTTTCTCTGATATGTGGATGCTAATTCAAAATAAGATGGGGAGGGGTTAGGGAAGAATAGAGCTACTTTGGATTAGAC
>NW_026005640.1:78221-117764 GCF_001458135.2 Marmota marmota marmota | reverse complement strand
AAATCTAGCTATATCTCTAGAACTAGCCCCAAACAAAAACCTAGCCCTAGCCCTAACAATAACCCTTAACCTAATCCAAACACTAACCCTCCCCCTAGACATAATACTAGCTCTAATTGTTCACCAACAATAAACCTAACCCTAACACAAACAAAGACCCTTCTACTAGCAAAACTCTAGCTCTAAAATTCATGCTAACCCAAAATCTAGCCATAACACTAATACTAGACATAACAATAACACTAACCCTAACTCTTACATTACCCATAGCCTTAATGCTAGCCATAAACCTCAAACAAAACTTAGGCATAATCCTAGCCCTGACCCTAGCCCTAAGTGTAACCCTAACACTAACCCTAGACTTAACTCTAACCATAAATTTCACCTTAGCCCTAAACCTAGCTCAAACACTAACCCTTGCCATAAATATAACCCTAGCCCTAACCCTAATCCCAGCTGTAATCCTAACAATAACCAAGGCAAAACCCTACCTCTATCTCTATCCATTACCCTAAACATAACCCTAACACTTATGCTAACCCTAGCCATAAACTTAACACTAATCCTATACCTGACTTGACCTATACCTGACACTAAACCTAACACTTGCCCTAGCCCTAACCATAGCTCAAACCCTAACACGTACCCTAAACCTAACCGTGTCACTAACCCTAGGCCTAAATTTAACCCCAAACCAAACCCCTCTTATAATCCGAACCATAAACCTAGCCCTAAACCTATCCATTAACCTAAACGTAAGTCTAACCCAAATACTAACCCTTGGCAATAACCACAAACCTAATCTTAACCCTAGCCTTATTCCTAATCATAACCCTAACCCTAACTCTAGCTCTAATCCTATCCATTAGCTTAAGCCTAACTCAATCCCTAATGTTTATACTAGGATAACCTTACACTATCCATTACCTTAAACCTAACCTGAACCCTATACCTAACCATATCCATTACCCTAACCCTAAATCTAACCCTAAAACTAATTTGAGTCCTAACCCTAAACCTCAACCTAAACAAATCCAGACCCTGATTCTGACCCTAAAATTAACATTAGCTCTAAAACTGACTCTAACCCTCAACCTAACCCTTTCACTATACCTAGCTATTAACTTAAACCTAAAAATATCCCTAACCATAACACTAGACCTGACATTAGCCCTAGCCCTAATGCTAGCCCTATCCCTAAAAAAACATAGCCCTAAATCCTGGCCATAAACCTAGCCTTTATCCTAACCCTAATTCTAACATTAGCCCTAACCCTATATTTACCTCACATCCTAGGCCTAAATCTAGCTATAACATCATATCATACCCTAACCCTAATCCTAACCCTAGCCCTAAACAAAGGCCTAGCCTTTATGCTAACCCTAACTCTAATCCTAGCCCTAATTTAGCCCTAACCCTAAACTTAATGATATTCCTAGCCCTAAGACTAACTCTCGCCCTAGCCCTATCACTAGTTTTAAACTTTACCCTTACCATGACACAAAGCCTTTCCCTAACCCTATCCCAAACCTAGCCCTAAACTTAGTCTTAGACCTAAACCTAGATCTAACCCTGACTCTAAATCTAACCCTAATCCTAAATGTAAACCTCACCCTAACACTAGCCCTAACCCTAATGCTAATTTGAAAACTAGCCCTAACCCTAGTCACAGCTCTCAAAAAAAAAAAAAAAACTGAGCTATAGCCCTCATCCTACCTCTTAACCTAAACCAAATCCTAATGCTACACATGTCCTAACCCTATCCCTACAACTAATACTGACCCCGACTCTGACCCTAAAACTCACCCTAGCTCTAAACATCACCTTAACCCTAAACGTAAACCAAACACTAGACCTATCCATAACCCTAACCATAAAACCAGCTGAATTGTAAAGACAGTTCTTACATTTGCCATAGCCCAAAACCTAACACAAAATCTAACCCTAATATGAGCCGTAACCCTAGCTTTAACCCAAACCCTAAATCTAACTCTAGACCTAACACTAAAAATAGCTCTAAACCTATATCTTACCCTAAGCTAAACCCTCTCCCTAATGCTACCCTAGTTCTAACCCTAATACTTAGCCTACCCCAAATCCTAACACTATTACTAGTCCTAACCTTAGCCCTAATTCTATATCTAACACTTTCCCAAAGCCTAAGCCTAACCCTGACCCTTATTCTGACCCTGACACTAACCCTAGATCTATAATTGACCCTAACTCTTAACCAAACCCTAACCTACCCCTATTGGTACACCTATACCTAACCTAACCATAATACTAGCATTAGAGCTAAACATAATCCTAAATATAGCCATAACTCTAGCCCTAGCCATAAAAAAACTAATCATAGCCCTAGTCCTAACAATAACCATTAACCTAACACAAAGATTAATCCTACCCCTAGACCTTACCCTAGTTCTAATTCTGGCCCTATCCCTAAACCCAATGCTAACTCAGAAACTGACCCTTATCCTAATACAAACCCTAGCTCTAAACCTTATCCTAACCCAAAACCTAACCCTAAAAATAGAACTATCCATAACCCAAACCTAAAACTAACCATAAACATAAACCAGGCTCTTTCATTACCCATAGCCCTAATGCTAGCCATGAATGTCACACAAAACCTAGCCCTAAACCTAGTCGTAAGCGTAACCCTAGCCAAAAATGTAGCCCAAGTCCTAACGCTAACACTTGCCCTAGCCCTAACCCTAGCTCAAACTCTGAGCCTTACCCTAAACATAACCCTAGCCCTAACCATAAGTCTAACCCTAGCCCTAATTTTAATTGTAATCGTAGCCCAAATCTTAGATCTAACTTTATCCATTACCTTAAACATAACACTGAACCTAATGCTAATCCTAGCCCTAACCATAGATCTGACTCTAACCCTAACCCTCGTCTTAGACTTAACCCTAGCTCAACCCCTAACACTTACACTAAACCTAACCGTAGCCCTAACACTTACCCTATGCCTAACCCTAATTCTA
This sequence comes from Marmota marmota marmota, assembly GCF_001458135.2. NCBI lineage: Eukaryota > Metazoa > Chordata > Mammalia > Rodentia > Sciuridae > Marmota > Marmota marmota. Next base: position 114,768 of record NW_026005640.1, on the reverse strand, counting down.
GCCCTAATCCTAAGCTTAACCCAAGCCCTAACACTAGCCCTAACCCTATCCATTATCCTAAACATAAGCCTAACCCAAATGCTAACCTTAGGCCAAACTCTAGACCTGTCTCTAACACTAAACCTGTACATCACTCTAAACCTAACCTGAATCCTAAACCTAACCTTATCCATTACTTTAACCCTAAACCGTACCCTATCCCTAACCATAAAACTAGCCCTAATTGTAAAGCCAGTTCTTAACCCTAACGCTTATTAGAGCCCTAAACCTAAACTTTAACCCAAACCAAACTCTAACCCGACTCTGAACTTAATAATATACCTAGCTCTAAACCTTACCCCTACACTAAAAATAACCCTTACACTAGACTTGGCCATAAACCTAACCCTAACATTATCCCTAAACATAACCCTAGACCTGACATTAGCTCTAGCCCTAATCCTAGCCCTAAATCTATCACGAATCCTAGCCCTCATCCTAGCCCTAAACCTAGCCTTAATCCTAACACAAATCCTTAACCTAGCCCTATCCTGAATTTTAAAGCTCATCCTAGCCATAAACCTAGATATAACCCCATCACTTCCCCCAAAACTAACTCCAAACCTAACACTAACACTAACCTTAACCCTAGCCCTAACCATAGACCTAACCCTGACACTGACCCAAATGCTAATCCTAGCCCTAATTTAGCCCTAACCCTACCCCTACCCCTACCCTTAGCCCTAAGACTAACACTTACCCTAGCCCTATTTCTATTTCTAACCCTATCTGTTGCCATAACCATCACACTAACCCTAACCTTAGCCATAAACCTAGCAATAGCCCTAACCTTAGATCTAACCATAACTCTAAATCTAACCCTAAACTTAAGCCTAAACCTCACCATTCCACTAGCCCTAAAACTATTGCTAATCCTAAAACTAGCCCTAACACTAGCCCTAGCCCTAAAACAAAACCGAGCCATTATTCTAACCCTAAACCTTACCATATACCAAACCCTAATCCTATAACTAGCCATAACCCTAGCTTTAATTCGAGTCCAAGGCCTAAAACTAACCCTGGAACTGAATCTTATGAAAACACTAACCCTAGCTCTAAATATCACCCTAACTGTAAGCTAATGCTAACACCATTCCTAGCCCAAACCCTAACCCTAAAACTAAACTTTATCATAACACTAGTTCTTCCCTAACACAAAAATAGCACTAATCCAAGACCTAACACTAGATTTAACCCTAATCCTAACCCAAATCTTAGCCCAAAACATAACCCTAAACATAACCCTAACCCTAGCTCTAATCCCATCCCTTACCCTAAGCCAAACCCTATCCATAATGCTAACCCTAGTTTTAATCCTAATCCTTAGACAAAAGCAAACACTAACTAATCCTATTACTAATCCTAACCCTAGCCCTTATTCTAGCTCTAAACATAACCCAAAACCTAACTCTAAACTTCACCTTTATTCTGACTCTAACACTAATTATAGGTATAAACCTGACCTTAAAACTAAACCGAACCCTGAAACTAGCCCTACCAGAAAACTTATACCTAAACCTAACACTATCACTAGCCCTAAACCTAAACCTAATCCTAAATCAAACCATAACTCTAAACAAAAACTTAGTCCCATCCCTAACAATAACCCTTAACCTAATCCAAACACTAACCCTACCTCTATACCTAACCTTGCTCTAATTCTGCCTTTCACCCTAACCCTAACACTAACCTGAACATTGACCCTGACAGTAACACAAAACCTAGCTCTAAACCTGACAATAAACCAAAATCTAAACTTAACACTAGACCTATCCATAATCCTTACCCTAAAACTAGCTGTAATTAGAACCCTAGATCTTACATTACCCATAGCACTAACACTAGGCCTAAACCTAACACAAAAAATAGCATTAATCCGAGGCCTAAACTTACCGTAAGCATAACCCTCACCCTAAACCTAGCTCTAACTCTAACCCTAACCTTCACCTTAGTCCTTACCTAGCTCAAAGCCTAACAGTTAGCCTAAACATATACCTATCCCTATACCTACCCGTAAACCTAAACCTAGTTCTAATCCTAACCTTAACCCTAGCTCTAACCCTAGCTCTAACCCTAGCCATAACCCTAACTCTAACCCTAAATGTAATGATAACCCTAGCCATAACCCTAACTGAAACCTTAACACAAAATATAAACCTAACCCTACACCTAACCCTAACCCTAATCCTTGCTTTACCCTAACCCTAACTCAAACTCTAACCCTTACCCTAAACTCAAGAGAAAACCGGCCATAAAACTAAACTAAACCCTAAACCTAAACTTAACCGTAAAGCTAACCTTACATCTAGCCCAATCTATTACTCTAAACCTAACCCTAAACTTAATGAAAACCCTAGCCCTAATGCTAAACCAATACCTGACCATAACCATAACTCTAAACCTAGACCTAACACTAAACCTAACCCTCAACCTAGGACTAATCCTAGCTCAAAACCTAACCCTTACTCTAAACGTAAACCTAACCCTACCCTAAGCTAGGGTTTCTAGCCTTAACCAAAACCCTAACCCTAAATCTAGCCCTAATCTTAACCATAAATTTAGCCCTAATCCTAGCTCTAACCCTATATATTACCCTTAAGATAATTCTAATTCTAATGCTAACTCTAGGCCTAACCCCAACCTTACTGCTGTCCCAAAACCTCTGAATTACACTAAACCTACCCTGAACCCTAAACCTAATCCTATCCATTATCCTAACCCTAACCCTAATGCTTATTTGAGCCCTATGCCTAAACCTTAACCTAAAACAAACCCTAAAACCTGATCCTGACCCTAAAAATACACCTAGGTCTAAACATGACCCTTACACTAAGCATAACATTTACACTAGACCTACACAAAAACCTAACCCTAAATCTACCCTAACTGTAACACTAGACCTGACAGTAGTCCTATCTCTAATTCTAGACTTAAGCCTAAAACAAATCTAACCTACATCCTAGCCCTAAACCTAGCTGTATTCATAACCTAATCCTAACGCTAGTCCTAAATCTAATTCTAACCCTCACCCTACTTCTAAACCTAGCTATAACAACATCCCTTACCATAAACATAACCATAACCCTAGTTCTAAAAATAGACCTAGATGAACATTAACCCTAACACTATAGCCCTAATTTAGCCTTATCCCTAAAACTAAACATAACCCTAACCCTAAGACTAAATCTAACTCTCGCATTTGACCTAGCCCTATCTCTAAACGTATCCGTTACCATAAACCTAACCCTAGCCCTAACCTTTGTCCTATCCTTAGACCTAGCCCAAACACTAGATCTAATGCTAACTCCAAATCTAAACACAACCCTAAGCTTAAGGCTAACACTAACTCTAACCCTAAGAAGAACCATAAAACTAAACATAACAGTGACGCTAACCCTATTCCTAAGCCTATTCCTAACACTAATCATAAACCTAAACATAACCCAAAAGCTAACACTAATCCTAACCCTAAACCTAAGAGTAAACCTAACACTAAACCTAACACTAAACCAAACCCTAACCCTAAAACTAACCCTAACGTAAACCCTAACCCTAACACTAATCCTAACATTAAACTTAATCCTAATCATAACCCTAACTCTAACATTAACCCTAAAACTAACTCTAACACAAACCCATAACCTAACCCTAACACTAAACCTAACACTAATGATAACCCAAACACTAACACTAACCCTAATCTAACCCTAAACCTAACTATAACACTAACCCTAACACTAACCCTAAACCTAATCTTAACCCAAATTCTAACACTAACACTATCCCTAACTCTAAGCTTAATACAAAACCTAACACTAAACCTAACAATAAACTTTACCATGAATGTTACCCCAACCATAAACCTTACCCTAACATGAACACTAACCATATCCCTAACCATAACCATAACACTAACCCTAACACTAAACCTAACCCTAACCATAATGCTCACCATAAAACTAACCCTAACCCTAACACTAACCCTAACTCTAACACTAACCCTAATGCAAAACCTAATAATAATCCTAAACCTAACCCTAATGCTAACGCTAAAACTAACCCTATCTCTAACCCTAAACCTAACCAAAATATTAACCCTAATCATAATCCTAAACCTAACTCTAACACTAACACTATTGTTAACCCTAATCCGAACCCTAACACTAACACTAAGCCTAAGCCTAGCCGTATACCTAAAACTAAGAAGAATTGTACTCTAAAACTAACACTAAACGTAAACTTATACCTAACCCTAACACTAATCCTAAATCTAACCATAACCCTAACACTAAACCCAACACAAATCCTAATCCTAACCCTAAAACTAACCCTACCCAACCCTAACCCTAACCCTAACCCTAAACCTAACACTAACCAAAACACAAACCCAAACGCAAAACCTAACACTAACACAAACCCTAACCCTAACCCTAATCCTACACGTAACCCTATCCTAACACAAACTCTAACCCTAAAATTAACACAAACCATAAGCCTAAAACTAACACTAACCCTATCCAAAACCATAAACTAACACTCAACCTAGTCTTAACCCTGAACCTAACCCTAATCCTAACTGAAACTCTAACCCTAACAAACACTAAGTCTAACCCTAAACCTAACCCTAACCCTAACCCTAATCCTAATTGAAACTCTAACCCTAACAAATGCTAAGTCTAACCCTAAACCTAACACTAACCCTAACCCAAATTCTAACTCTAACCCTAACCATAAAACTAATCCTAACCCTAACCCTAACACTAATCTGAACATTAAACCTAACCCTAAATATAACCCTAAACCTAACACTAACCCTAAGCATAACCATAACAATAAAACTAGCCCTAACCATAATCCTAACCCTTATGCTACCCCTGAAACTAACAGTAAACCTACTGTAATGCTAACCCTAACATTAACCCTAAACCTAACCCAACACTAACACTAACACTAACCCTAAACCTAACACTAACAAAACTGAAACCCTAATCATAAACCTAATAAAACCTAATCTTAACCCTAATACAATCCCTAAACCTACACCTAAAACTAATGCTTATACTAACCTTAACCCTAACACTAATATTACCCTGACACTAACCATAAACCTAACCCTAACCCTAACACTAACCCATTCACAAACCCTAACCTTAATTGTACACTAATCATAACATTAAAACTATCCATAACCCATCCATAACGCTATCACTAGCCCTAACAATAACCTAAACCTAAACATAACACTAACCCTAACACTAAACCTCAACCTATCCCTAAACTTAAACTAATGCTTACCCTAAACCTAACCCTAACACTACCACTAACACGAATCATAAACTAACCCTATCCCTAACCTAACACAAACCCTAATTCTAATTCTATAACTAACACTAACCCTAAAACTAACCCTAACACTAACCATAACACTAATCCTAAACCTAAACTTAACCCTAACACAAACCCAAACACAAAACACAACCCTAATCATAACAATAAGCCTAATCCAACCCTAACACTAACCCTAAAACTAACCCTATTTCTAACCCAAACACTAACCCTAAAACTAACCCTAACCCTAATATGAATACTAACCATAACATTAACCCTAATCCTAAATAAACACTAACCCAAACATAAATCATAACCCTAACCGCAACACTAATTACCTTTACCCTAACACTAACACTAACCATAATCTTAACCCTAACATTAACTCTAATCATAACTCTAACCCTAAACCTAACACTTACCGAAAGCCTATACCTAACCCTAACACTAACTCTAACCCTAATTACAACACTAACCCTAACTCTAACACTATCCTAACCCTAACCTAACAATAAAACTAATCCTAACACAAAACCCAACCCTAACCCTATCACTAACACTAAACTTAAACCTAACCTAAACATAACACTAACCCTATCCCTAATCATAATGCAAACACTAGCACAAACTGTAAACTTAACCCTAACCCAAAAGCTGACCGTAATTCTAATCCTAACGGCAACCATAACACTAACCATAACCTTAACCCTAATCCTATCCATGACAATAACATCAACCCTAAAACTAACCCTAACACAAACCCTAACCTTAAACCTAACAATAACCCTAACTCTAACCCAAACCATAACCCTAAATTTTACCTAACCCTAATACTAACGGTTACCTAACCAAACCAAAATCCTAATACAAACACTAACCCGAACCCTAAATCTAACTGTAACATTAACATGAACCCTAAACCTAAACATACCATTAAGCTTAACCCTTACCCAAACCATAAACCCAACCCTAACACTAACATTAAATCTAACCCTATCCCTAACCCTAACAGAACCCATAACACTAACTCTAACCCGAAAACTAACACAAAACCTAACTCTAACTTTAATCCTAACCCGAACCATAATCCTAACTAAATATAACCCTAGACCTCACCCTTAAACTAACCCTCACAATAACCCTAACTCTAAACCTAACATGAACCCTAAACCCCATTATAACCCTAAACCAAACATTAATGCTTGCACTTACCCTAACCCTAACACAAACCCTAATCCTAAACCTAACATTAATCCTAAAACTAAACATAACACGAACCCTTACCCTAACCCCATCCTAACACTAACCATAACCCTAACCTTAATCTTAACCCTAACCCTAAACCTAACAATAACAATAACAATAACAATAACAATAACTTTAACACTAATCCTAACCCTAACCTAACCTATGCCTATACCTAACCCTAACCCTAATCCTAACAGTAACCGTAACCCCATACATAACCATATCAGTAACCCGAACACAAATCCTAACCCTAATCCTAACTCTAACCTTAACCCTAATTCTAACACTAAACCTAACCCTAACTTTACACTAACACTAATTCTAACCATAACCCTAAACCTAACCCTAAACCTTAACCTAAACCTAACCCTAACCCTAACACTAACTTTAACCCTAAACCTAAAACTAACACTAACCCTTATACTAACAATAACACAAACCCCAAACCTAACACACCAATCCTTAACCAAACCCTAACCCTAACCCTAACTTAACACTAACCCTAACCCTAAAACAAATTCTATCTCTAATACTAACCCTAAAACTAACCCTAACACTATCCTAACCCTAACCCTAACTGTAACACTAACCCTAACCATAACACTAACCCTAACACTTATCCTAACCCTAACAAAAAACTTAACTCTAACCCTAAAACTAACCCTAACATTAACCCTAACCCTAATCCTAACCCAATACCTATCATTAACCCTAATGTTAACAATGAACCTAACACTAACCCTAACCCTAAGTTTAATACGAATTCTAATTCTAAACCAAAACCTAACCATAAAACTAACCCTAACACTAACCGTAACCCTAACCCTAAACCTAACCCTAAAACTAAGGCTATCCCTAACACTTACACTAACCATAACTCTAACCCTAACCCCCATCCTCAACCTAACCCCTATCCAAACACTAATCCTAACCCTAACTCTAATCCTAACACTAACCCTAAACCTATCTATAACCCTAACCCAAACATTAATGCTAAACCTAAACCTAATCCTAACACTCACCCTAATCTAACCTTTTCCCTACACCTAAAACTAACTCTAACCCTAACCATAACCCTAACATGAACCCTAACCCTAAACCTAACCCTTACCTTGACACTAACCCTAATTCCTAACTCTAATCCTAACCCTAAAACTAACTCAGAACCCAACCCTAACACTAATCCCAAACCTAACCCTAATGATAACCATAATACAAATCCTAAACCTAACCCTAACCATTACATGAACCCTAACCCTAACTCTTATTTAACCCTAACACAAAACCAAACTTATCCCTAAACCTAACACTAAACCTAACCCTAACCCCAAACCTAACATTAACACAAACCATAACTCTAAAACTAAAACTAACCTTAAACCTCATCCTAACCCTAACCCAAACCTAACACTAACCTTAACATGAAACATAAACCTAACTCTAACCCTATCCAAAACACCAATTTTAACACTAACTTTAACCCTAACCATAACACTAACCCTAATCCTAATCCTAACCAGAACCCTAAAACTAACCCTAAGCATAACCCTAACACTAACACTAACCCTAAACCTCATCCTAACTCTAACCCTAACCTAACACTAACTTTAACACTAACCATAAACCTAAATCTAACCCTATCCTAAACACTAATTTTAAACCTAAACTTAACCCTAACCTTAACACTAACACTAATCCTAACCCTAACCCTAACCCTAACACTAACATGAACACTAACTCTAACCCTTACCATGAAACAAACCCTAACCTAACCCTAAACCTAAGACTAAACCTAAAGCTAACCCTAACCTTAAACCTAACACTAACTCTAACACTTAACCTAAGACTAACTCTAAAGCTAACTTTAACACTAACAATATCCATAATCCTAAAGCTAACCTAAACTTAAATTTAACACAAACACTAAACCAAACCATAACCCTAAATCTAACCTAACCTCAACCTTAAGCCTTACGTAACCCTAACCCTAACCCCAACCCTAACTCTAACCCTATCACTATCCCTAACCTGAACATTAACACTAACCCTACCTGCAATTCTATCCCTATCAGTATACCTAAACCTAACCCTAACCCTAACAAGAACTCTAACCATAAAACTAACATTAACCCTAAACTTAACACTAAAGATAACCATAACCCTAACCCTAATCCTCTCTCTAATCCTAAACCTAATTCTAAATCAACACTTATCCTAACCCTTAACCTAAACCTAATCTTAATCCTAACCATAACTTTAAACCTAACCCTAATTCGAACCATAATAAAAACCCTAAACCTAAACCTAACACTAACCCTAATGCTAACACTAACCCTTATAATAACACAAACCCCAACTCTAACCCTAACCCTAACTTTAAGCCTAACCCTAAACCTAACCTGAACCATAAGCCTAATGCAAACCCAGACACTTACCCTAATTCTAAAGGTAACTTTCACTCTAACACAAACCCTACCCCTAAACCTAAACCTAACACTAAACCTAACCTTATCCCTACACCTAATTGTAAACCTAAACCTAACACTAATCCTGACACTAACCCTAACATTAACCCTAAATCTAACACAAACACTAAACCTCACCCTAACCTAACCCTAACACTACCCCTAAACCTAAATCTAACCCTAACCCCAACACTAATCCTAAATCTAACCATAAACATATCCATAACACTAATCGTAACCCTAACCATAACGCTAAACCTAATTTTTACAATAACACTAACACTAACTCTAACACGAACCCTAACTGTAATTCTAACCCTAACCTTAACACAAACGCTAAACCTTACCCTAACCCTAACTCTAAAACTAACAGTAACCCTAAACCTATCTCTAACCCAAACCCCAACAGTAATCCTAACCGTAATCCTAACCCTAACCATAACACTAAACCTAACGCTAAGCGCAATCCTTACAATAACACAAACACTCACTCTAACATGAACCCTGTTATTTTAAGCTTAACCCAAACACTAACCCTCAACTGAACACTAAACATAACCCTAACACTAACACTAATCCTAAACCTAACCCTAACACTAACCCGAACACTAACCCTAAGCCTAACTCTAACCATAAACCTAACACTAACCCTAACTTAAACCATAACCATAACCCTAACCCTAACCCTAAAACTAAACCTAACCCTAACCCTAACCCTAAAACAAAGACTAACCCTAAATCTAATATTAAACCTAAACCTAACCCTAATCCTATCATTAATACTAACACTAAGCCTAACCTTAACATTAACACTAACACTAACTCTAACTCTAAACCTAACTCAAACCATAACCTAAACCATAATCCTGACCCTAAACTATCCCTAACTCTCACACTTACCTAACCGTATTCCTAACCCAAAACCTAACACTAACGCTAACCCTAAACCTAACACTAACCATAAACCCAAAACTAATCCTATTCCAAACACGAGAGCTAACCCCATCCCTAACACTAAAGCTAAACCTAACCAAAACCTTAACACTAATCCTAAACCTAACCCTTACACCAACCCTAACACTAAACTTAAACCTACAGCTAATTCAAAAACTAACCCTAACACTTACCCTAACACTAAGCCTAACCTTAACCCTAATCCTTACACTAACCCTAACCTGATGCTAACCCTAAACATAACACTAACCCTAATCCTAACACTAACACTAACCCTAAACCTACCCATGAACCTAAAGCTAACCCTAACCCTAAACCTTACCCTAAACCTAACAATAATCTTAAACCTAACACTAACCCTAATACTAACACAAACCCTAATCCTAAAACAAAACCTAACTCTAAAACTATTCATAATCATAGCTCTAACCTTAATCCTAAAACTAACACTGATCCTAAAACTTACGTTAACAATAACACTTACTCTAATGCTAACCCTAACCCAAAACCTAACCCTAACACTGAGCCTAAACCTAATTCTAAACTAACCATAACACTAACAATAATTCTAACCCTAACACTAAACCTAAACCTATCCGTAACCCAAACACTATACTTAATCCTAAAACTAACCCTAACATGAACACTAACCCTAAACCTAACCCTAAACCTAACCCTAAACCTTAGATGAACCATATCTCTAACCCTATCCCTAACCCTAATAATAACCCAAAACCTAACCCTAACCTTAATACTAACAGTAACCATAATCCTAAAACTAACACTAACAGTAAACCTAAACCTAAACCTAAACCTAAACCTAACAGTAACCATAACCCAAACATGAAACCTAACCCTAATGCTACCAGTAATTCTAAACCTAACCCTAACCCTAAACCTAAACCTAACAGTTACCCTAAACCTAAAACTAATCCTAACCCTATCACTATCCCTAACACTAATGCTACACTTAACACTAACCCAAACCCTAAACCTAACCCTAACAATCAACCTAACCCTAACCCTAAACCTAACCCTATCACTAACACTAAACCTAATGCTACAGTTAACACAAAACCTAACCCTAAATCTAACCCTAATCCTAAACAATACCCTAACACTAATCCTAACACTAACCCTAATCCTCACCCTAACCCTAACAATAACCTAAACCTGTCCCAAAACCTAATACTAAACCTAACACTAGACCTAATCCAAAAACTAACACTAACCCTAACCCTAACACTAAACCTAAACCTAACCCTAACCCTAACACTAACCATAACACTAAACGTCACTGTAACCCTAACACTCACCCTAAACCTAAACCTAAACCTTTGACTTATCCTAACTCTAATTCTAACTCTCAACCTAACTCTAACACTCCACCTGAACCTAAACCTAACACTAACCCTACCCTTAAACTAACACTAACCGTAAACCTACCCCTACCCCTACAACTAACCCTAATCCTAATTTTAACTATAACCATAATGGTAACCATAACCTTAACTATTACCATAACACAAACCCTATGCTTAACACTAACACTAAACATAACCCTAACACCAACACTAACAGTAATACAAATTGTAACCGTAACTCTAACCAAAATCCTATACCTTACACTAACCCAAACCCTAAATTTAACCCCATAACTAACCCTAACCCTAACCCTAACATTAACTCTAACCCTAACCTTAACTCTACTCCTAATCCTACCCTTAACCCTTAATCTAAACATAATCCTAACACTAACCTAAACATAACATGAACCCTAACCCTAAACCTAACCCTAAACATAATACTAACACTAACCCTAACCCTATCCCTAACACTAAAACTAACACTAACACTAACCCTAACACTATCTTTAAATCTAACCAAAAACCTTAAACTAAACCTAACCCTAAACTTAACTCTAACCCTAACACTAACCCTAAACATACCCCTCACCCTTATCTAACGTAACCCTAACCCTAAACCTAACACAGAACCTAAGCCAAACCCTAACCGTAACCCTAACCTAACCCTAACCCCAAATCTTAACTAACCCTAACCCTAAACCTAACACTAAACCTAACACTAACCCTAACCCAATATTTAACACTAACAATTACCCCAATGCTAATCACCCAAAACCTAACCCTAACTCTAAACATAACAGTAATGTTAAACCTAACCATAACACTAACTCTACCTTAACGCTAAAACAAAACCTAATCCTAACCCTAAGCCTCACTATAACCCTAATCCTAACCGTAACCCTAACCCTAACCCTAACACTAACTCTAATGGTAAACCTAAACCCATGACTAACCCTAACGTTAACACTAAACCTACCCCTAATACTAAATGTAACCCGACCCTAAACCTTAACCTTACCTAACCATAACCCTATCCCTAATTGTAACCATAACAATAACCCTAACCCTATCCCTCACCCTAACCCTAACACTAAACCTAACACTAACACTAACATAAACCCTCACACTAAACCTAAACCTAACTATAACCCTAACCCAAACTCTAATGCTAAACCTCACCCTAACCCTAACCATAACACTAACCCTAACCCTAACTCTAAAACTAAACCTAACAATAACCCTAACCCTTACATTAACACGAACCCTCACCTTAATCCTAACCTTAATCTAACCCTAACAAAACCCTAACCCTAACTCTAAACCTAACACTAAACCTAATCCTAATCTTAACTCTAACCGTAACACTAACCCTAACACTAACCATAAAAATAACCTAACACTTAAATTAACCCTAACTCTAACTCTAACCCTCACCGTAAACCTAAACCTAACACTTACACTAATTCTATCCCTAACACGAAACCAAACCTTAACCCTAACTAAAACCTATCCCTAACAATAACCTTCACAGTAACACTAACTCTAACCCTAACACTAAACCTAAACCTCACCCTAACCCTAACCATTTACCTAACACTAACCATAACCCTAATGTAACAATAACCCTAACCCTAATACAAACCCCAACCCTAACCCTAAGCCTAAAGTAACCTAACCCTAAACCTAACCGTAACCCTAAAACAAACCCTAACCCAAAACATAGTGCTAACTTTGAAATATCACTAACCCTAAACATTTCCTAACTTTAACCCAAACCCTAACATTAAAACTGACACTAACCCTAACCCTGATCCTAACACTAACCCTAACCCCAATCCTAACCATATCACTAACCCTAACATTAAACATAAACCTAAACCTAATACTAACCCTATCCCTAAACTTAACCTTATCCCTTACACTAACACTAACCCTAACACTAACCCTAACCCTAACACTAACCCTAACCTACACATAACACTAAAACTTACCCAAGTCCTAACCCTACGCCTCATTTTAACCCTCTTACTAACCATAACCCAAACCCTAAATCTAACTTTAACCCTAACACAAACCCTAATGATAAAACTAAACCTAAGACAAATCATAACTCTAACCCTAACACTAACCCTAACCCTAATACTAACCCTAACTCTAAAACAACTAACCCTAAACATAACCCGAACCCCAATTCTTACTCTAATTCTAAACCAAAAATAACCCTACTCATAACCCTAAACATGATCCTAAAACTAACCTTAAGCTAAACCCTAACACTAACCGTAACACTAAACTTTACGATAATCCTAACCCCAAAATGAACCTTAACCTATCCCGAAACTTAACCCTAAACCTCACTCGAACCCTAACCCTAAACATAACCCTAACACTAAAACTAACCTCAACACTAAACCTCACCCTAAAAATAACACTTACCCTAACCATAACACTAACCTTATACCTAACCATAACCTTAATATTAACCCTAACCCTAACCCTAACCCTAATGTAACATTAAACCTAACATTAACCCTAATAAAACTCTAACCCAAACCAAATCCCTAACCCTAATCTAACTATAACCCTAACCCTTACATAACCCTAACCCTAACACTAACCCTAACTCTAACCCTAACACTAATTCAAACCCAAATCTAAACACTAAGTCTTACCCCAACCCTAACAATATAATAACTATAACCCTAACCCTAAATCTAAACCTAACACTAACCTGAACACTAACTCTACCCTAACCCTAACACTAACCCTAACCCAACCCTAATCCTAACCCTAACCGTAACCCTAAAACTAACCCTAAGCTTCACTCTAACCCTAATTCTAACAGTAAAACTATCCCTAACCCTAACCATGAGACAAATCCTAAACCTAATTCTAAGCCCATCACAAATGATAACCTAACGCTAACACTAATACTAACACTAACCCTAAGGCTAAAACTAACCCTAAGACTAATCCTAACCTTAACCTTAAACCTAAAACTGATCATACCCGTAACCCTAACCCTAAACCTACTCCTTACCTAAACATAACCCTAACCTAACCCTAAAACTAACAATAACTAAACCTAAGCTTAGCCCAAATCCTAACACTAACCATCATCCTAACCCTAACCCTAATGTAAACTTCACCCTAACCCAAATCCTAACTCTAAATCAAACACTTACTCAAATCATAACCTTAGGCCGAACATAAGCCTATCCCTTACATAACCCTAACCCTAACCTTCCCCCGAACCCTAACTCTAAACTTCACCCTTATCCAAATGCTAAACCTAATACTAAACCTAATTCAAACCCCAATACTAACTCTAAACCTAAATATAACCAAAACCCAAACACTAAAGCTAACCCTAACCCTAACCTTAACCTAAATCTCATAATAAACCTAACCCTTAACCTAACCCTAATCCTAACTGAAACTCTAACCCTAAAAAACCCTAAGTCTAACCCTAAACCTAACACTAACCATAAGCCAAACCCTAACTCTAATCCTAACCATAAAAGTAATCATAACCCTAACCCTAACACTATCTGAACACTAATCCTAACCCTAAATATAACCCTAAACCTAACACTAACCCTAAGCATAACCCTAACACTATCACTAGCCCTAACCATAATCCTAACCTTCATGCTAACCCTAAAACTAACCCTAAACCTACTGTAATGTTAACCCTAACACTAACCCTAACCCTAACCAAACCCTAACACTAACATTAACCCTAAACCTAACACTAAACCTAACAAAAACCTAATCCTAACCCTAAAACTAACCCTAAAAAAACCCTAACCATAAACCTAACTGTAATGCTTAAACTAACCATAACCCTAACCCTAACCAAACCCTAACACCAACATTAACCCTAAACCTAACCCTAAACCTAACAAAAACCTAATCCTAACCCTAAAACTAACCCTAAAAGAAACCCTAACCCTAAAACTAACTGTAATGCTTAAACTAACCCTAACCCTAACCCTAACATTACCCTAACAGTAATCATAGACCTAACCTTAATCCTAACTCTAACTCATTCCCTAACCCTAAACTTAACCCTAAAACTAACACTTACACTAACCCTAACCCTAACAGTAAACCTCAACCTATCCCTAAACTATTGCTAACCCTACACCTAACCCTAACAATACCACTAACCCAAACCATACGCTAATGCTAACCCTAACCCTAACCTAACACAAACCCTAATCCTAACCCTAACACTAACCCTAGAACTAACACTAAACCTAACACTAACACTAACCCTAATTCAACCCTAAAACTAACCCTATTACTAACCCTAAAACAAACTCAAACACTTCCACCAACCCTAAACATAACCGTAACCAAAATTGTACAAGTAACCCAATGCTAAGATTAACCCTAAACCTAACACACACCCTAACCCTAACACTAACACTAATCCTAAAAGTATCCCTCAACCTAACCCTAACCCTAAATGAATACTAACCGTAACTGTCACCTTAACCCTAAAAAAACACTAAGCCTAACATAGATCGTAACCATAACCCCAACACTAACTCTAACCATTACCCTAGACCTAAACCTAACACTAATCATAACCCTAACCCGAAAACTAACTCTAACCCTAACTCCAACCCTAAACCTAACACTCACCGAAAGCCTATCCCTAACATTCACCTTAACCATAACCCTAACCCTAACCTAACATTAACCTAACACTAAAACTAATCCTAACACTAACCCTAACCCTAAACTTAACACTAACTTTAACCCCAACCCTAACCCTATCACTAACACTAAACCTAAACCTAAACCTAAACATAACACTAACGCTATTATAAAATCCTATCACTAACCCTATCCTTAGCACAAACCCTAAACCCAAACCTAACCCCAAACCTAACAAAAACCCTAAGCCTAAACCTAACCCTTACCTAAACCTAACCCTATACCTAAACTAACCCTAACACTAACCCTAACCCTAAACATAACACTAACCCTAACCTTAACCCTAACAATATCACTAACTCTATTTCTAACCCTAAACCTAAACCTTAACCTAACGCTGACCCTAATCTTAACATTAACACTAACCCTAACCCTAAAATTATCCCTAACCCTAAAACTAACCCTAACCCTTACCGCAACCCTAACCATAATCTTAACAATAACACTAACTGTAACATAAACCCTAACCTTAACCATAACCTTAAACCTAAACTAACCCTAATCCTACTCCTAAATTTACCCTAACCCTAACCCTAATCTTAAACCAAAACTTAAATGAAACAATGACAGTAACCATAACACTAACCCAAACTCTAATCCTAATTTAACACTAACCCTAAATTTAACCCTAACCCTAAAAGTTACACTAACCCTAATTGTAAACCTAACAAGAACTCTAACACTAACCCTAACAGTAACACTTAACCTTACTACTACACCTAAACCTAACCCTGAACCTAACCCTAAACTTAACCCTAACATTAACCTTAACCCTATCCCTAACCCGAAACCTAAAACAAACCATAATCCTAACCTAAAACCTAACGCTAATCCTATATATAACACTAACCTTAACCTTAACCCTAACCCTAACAGTAACTCTAACCCTAACAACAATAACCTTCCCTTACTCTATACTGAAACCTAACCAAAACCCTAACCCTAAAACTCTAACCAAAACCCTAGGCCTAAACCTATCCCTAACTCTTGCATTAAAACTAAACCTAACTCTAAACCTGACACTAACACTCATCCTTACCGTAACCCTAACTCTAACCATAACCCTAAACCTAAATCTAACTCAAACACTAACTCTAACCCTAAAACTAACCCTAAACCTAACCTTAAAACTTACACTAAAATTAACCCTAACCCTAACACAAACTCTAACGCTAACCCTAAAAGTAACCCTAAACCTTACTCAACACCTAACCCTAACCCTAAACCTAACCAAAAACCTAAGCCTAACATTAACCCTTATCATAACCGTAAACCGAAATCTATCACAAACCATAATTCTAACCCTAAACCTAACCCTAATCCTAACCATAACACTAATCCTATCCTTAACCCTAACCCTTACCTTAACCTAACAGTAACCCTAACCCTAACTATAATAATAACCTTAAATCTAACCCTAACCCAAATTCTAACCGGAACTCTAAGTGTAACCCTAACAGTAACCCAAACCCTAACCCTAATCCGATCCCTAACCCTAGACCTAAAACTAACCAAAACCCTAACCCAAACCCAAACCCTAATTCTTACATTAAAACTAAACGTAACTCTCAACCTGACGTTAACCCTAATGCTAATCCTAAGAGTAACCCTAAACCTAATTAGAACGCTAAAACAAACACTAATGCTAACCCTTACCGTAACCCTAATGAAAACCCTAACACTAACCCTAAACCTAAAAATTACACTAACCCTAACCCTAACCCTAACATGAACCTTAAGCCAAACACTAACCCTATCCTAATCCTAAACCTAACCCTATCCTTAGCACAAACCCTAAATCCAAACCTAATCCCAACCCTAACAATAACACCTAACCCTAACCCTAACCCTAATCTAACCCTAACATTAACACTAACCTTATCCCTAACCCTAATACTCAACCTAACACTAACCCTAACACTAACACTG
This sequence comes from Marmota marmota marmota, assembly GCF_001458135.2. Lineage (NCBI taxonomy): Eukaryota > Metazoa > Chordata > Mammalia > Rodentia > Sciuridae > Marmota > Marmota marmota. Next base: position 96,710 of record NW_026005640.1, on the reverse strand, counting down.
TCTATTTATAACCCTAAACCTAAACCTTAACTTAACGCTGACCCTAATCCTAAAACTAAACCTAACCCTAACCCTAACACTATCCCTAACCCTAAAATGAACTCTAATCTTAACCACCAACCTAACCCTAATCCTAACCCTAACACTAACCATAGCATAAACCCTAACCTTAACCATAACCCTAATCCTAATCTAAACCTAATCCTAACCCTAAATTTACCCTAAACCTAAGCCTACCCATAACTTTAAACTTAACTGAAACACTAACACTAACCCTAACACTAACATAAACTCTAAAACTAATCCTAACACTATCCCAAACCCTAACCCTAACACGAACTCTAACCCTACACTAAAACTAACCCTAACCCTAACCCTAACCCTAGTACTAAACCCTAAACCTAACCCTTAACCTAAATTTAACACCAAACCTAACCCTAAACTGAACCCTAACTTTAACACTAAACCTAACCCTAACCCTTTCACTAACCCTAACCCTAAATGTAACCCTAAACCTCACCCTAAACCTAACCCTAAACCTAAAGCTAACACTAACTCTAGCCCTACTCTAATGCAAACCCAAACTTAAGCCTAACCCTAAACTAACCCTAACCCATACACTAACATGAACCCTAACTCTAACCCAAACCCTAACCCTAAACTTAACCTAACCTTAACCCTAACCTAACCTACCACTACCATAACATTAACCCTAATCCTAACAGTAACATTAATCCTAAATGTAATCCTAAACCAAACACTAATCCTAACCCTAACCCTCACCCTAAACTTAACACTAACACTAACCCTAACACTTACACTAACAGTAACCCTACACCTAACACGAAACCTAATCCTAACCCTAATTGTAACCCTAACCCTAAACTTAACCCTATCCCTAATCCTAACCATTACACTAACACAAACCATAAACCTAAAACTAACCTAACCCTAACCCTAACAGTTACCTCATTCTAACCCTAACCCTAACACTAACCCTAACACTAAACCTAACCCTAACCCTAATCGTTAACCCGAACCCTAATCCTAATCCTATCAGTAAACCTAACCCTAATGCTAACCCTAAAACTAGCACTAACTTTAACTTTAACACTAACCCTAACCCTAAACTTAATACTAAATATAACCCTAACCATAAAACTAAACCTAAACATAACCCTAAACCTAACTCAAACGATAATCCAACCGTAACCCTAAACCAAACCTTAACAAAATCCTAAACTTAACACTAACCTTAACACATAAACATAATCCTAACCCTAACACTAACCCTAATACTATCCCTAAAATTAACCCTAATCCTAATTCTGACACTAACCCTAACCCTAACCTGAACCCTAACAGTAACCCAAAAACTAACACTAACCTTAACCCTAACCCTAACCCTTACTCTAACACAAACCCAAATCCTAAACCTAACACTAACCCTAACCCTAACCGTAACCGTAACATTAGCCCTAACTGTAACCCTAACCCTAACACTCACCCTAAACCTATACCTAATCCTAAACTTAACACTAACACTAACCCTAACCCTAACACTAATCCTAATACTAAGCGTAACACAAAACCTAGTCCTAACACTAACCCTAACCCTAACCAAAACCAAAAAACCTAAACCTAACACTAAATGTAACACTAACCTAACCCTAAACATAACCCTAACACTGACACTAACCTTCACACTTACCCTAAATGAACCTTAACCCTTACAAGAACCATAACCCTAACACTAATCCCAACCCTAACCCTAACCCTGATCCTAACACCAAAACTAAGCATAACCCTTACCCTAAAACTAGTCATAACTCTAAAAATAACCCTATCCCTAATACTTACCCTAAACCGAACGCTAACCCTAACCCAAACACTAACCCTAACTCTAACACTAACCAGAACCAGAACACTAAACCTAACCTAACCGTAAACCTACACCTAACCCTAACATGAACCCTAAACCTAACCGTAAGCCTAATACTAACCCACTCCCTAACCCTAACCATAAAACAAACCCCAGCTGTAAACATAACCCTAACAAAAATTATATCCCAAACCATAACCCTAACTCTTACATAACCCTAAGCCTAACCCTTACCTAACCCTAACCCTAACCCTAACACTAACCCTAACACTAAATTAAGCCTAAACATATCATTAACCCTAACCCAAACCATAACTCTATAAGTAACACTAATCCTAACACTAACCCTTACCCTAACATTAACGCTAAACCTAATCCTATATCTATCCCTTAACACTAACCGTAAACCTAACATTAACCCTGTCACTAACACTATCCCTAACCCTAAAACTAACACTAAACCTCACCATATATGTAACCCTATCCCTAACACTTATTCTAACCCTATCCCTAACACTAACCCTAAACCTAATTCTAACACTAACCCAAACACTAATTCTAACTCTTACCCTAACTCTAATAGTAACACTAACCCTAGCTCTAACCCTAAACCTACCCTAACCCTAACACTAAATCTAACACTAACCCTAACCCTAACCATAACACTAACCCCAATGATAACCTTAACACAAATCCTAATCCTAACCCTAAACCTAACCTTAACTTTAACCTTAAAACTACCATTAACACTGAACCTAACATTAACCCTAACCCCAACCATAACTCTGTAAGTAACACTAACACTAAAACTAATGAAACTAAAGCTAACCCTAACCCTAACCCGAACCCTAACCTTAACACTAACATCAACCCTACTACTAACCTAACCCAAACACTAACCCTAATCTTAACCCTAACCCAAACGCTAACCTCAATGCTAACCCAAACACAACTCTAACTCTATCCCTAAAACCACCCCTAACAATAACCCTAAACGAAATCCTAAACCTAAATATAAAACTAACTCTAATCCTAACCTGAATCCTACCTTAAAATGTAACCCTATCAAAAACACTAACACTAACCCTAAGACTAACCCCCAAAATAACCCTAACACTAACACTAACCCTGACCCTAACCGTAACCCTAATCTTAACTGTAACCCTAACCCTAACCCAAATAATAACCCTAACACAAACTCTAACCCTAACCCTAACACTAATCCTAAACCTAAGCCTTAACACAAACCTAACACTAACCCTAACCCTAACACAAACCCTAAATCTAACAATAAACCTAACTTTAATCCCAACAATACCACTAACCCTACCCTAAATCTTACCCTAACCCTAACACAAACCCAAACACTAATCCTAACTTTAACCCTAACCCAAACTTTTTCCCTCATTTTAACCATAACTCTAACCCTAACCTTAACTCTAACCAAAACACAATTCCTAACTTCTCCCTAAACCTAACTCTGTCCCTAATCCTAAACCTAACCCTAACCCTTCCAGTCACCTAATCCTAATTCTAAACCTAATACTAACCCTAACCCTATCCATAACCCTAACCCTAAACCTAACCCAAACACTAATGCTAACCTTAACCATAACACAAAGCAAATTTTAACCATAACACATATTCTAAAACTAACCATAACACTAACCATAATTCTAACCTTAACCCTAAACCTAATGTAAAACCTTTTACTAACCCTAACTCTAAACCTATACCAAACACTATTCCTAGGTCTAACCCTAACACAAACACTAACCCTAACCCTATCTCTAACCCTTACCTTGTCCCCAAAGCTATCCCTAACACTAACCCTAAACATAACCCTAATTTCAATCATATCCCTAACCCTAACCCTAACCCTAACCCTAAAACAGACCCTAACCCTAACCCTAATATTAACCCTAACCCTAATGCTAATCCTAACCCTAACACTAACCCTATCCCTAAGCATAACCCTTACTTTAACCCGAACACAACCCTAAACCTAACCAAAACCATAACACTAACCAAACCCTAACCCTAGACCTAACCCTAACCTAACTTAATTCTAACCCTAACCTTAACCCTAACCCTATTTCCCTAACCCTAAATCTAACACTAACCCTTATCCTAATAGTAACTGTAAGCCTAACTCTAACCCTAAGCAAACCCTAAGCATAAACCTATCACTAACCCTAACTGTAACCCTTATTCTAACACTAACCCTGTCCCTAACTGTAAAATTCTCACTAAATATAACCATAAACCTAATCCTAACCATAAACCTAACACTAACCCTAATCCTAACACAGACCCTTATCCTATGACTAAACCTAAACCTAACCATCACCGTAACCCTACCCCTAACCCTCACTTTTACCCTAATATATAACACTCACCCTTATCCTAACACTAAATGTAACCGTAACCACAACCCTAACACTAAACCTAACCATAACCCTAACCCTAATACTAAACCTAACCCTAACTCAAACACTAACACTAAATCTAACCCTAACCCTAACCCTAACCCTCACTCTAACCCAAAAATATAACCCTAACCCTAACTCTAACACTCACCCTAACCCTAACACTAAACCTAACTCTAACCCTAATACTAACACTAAACCAAACCCTAACCCTAATACTATACCTAAACCTAACCCTAACCCTAACTCTAACACTTACCCTAACCCTAACACTAACACTAATCTTAACTATAACCCTAACCCTAAACCTAACACTAAACCTAACACTAACTTTAATCTTAAACCTAAGGCTAACACTAACCCTATCCATCCCTAACCCTACTTTAACCCTAAGCCTAAAACTACTCCTAACACTAACCCTTACCACAACCTTATCCTTAACACTAAAACTAACCCTTACCCTAAATATAACTGTGACCATAACAGTGACTTTAAAACTAACCCTGTCCCTAACACTGTCACTAACACTAAACCTAACCTTAAACCTAAAACTATAATTAACCCTATCCCTAATCCTAAACCTAACATTATCCCTAAATTTAACCATAACACTAACCCTAACCTTAAGTCTAAAAATAACTGTAAACATAACCCTAAACCTAACAGTAAATCCAACTCTAATTCTAACCCTAACACTAATCCTAACCTTAATTCTATCCCTAAAGTTAACCATAGCAATAACCCTAACCCTAAATTTTACCCTAACCCTAACTCTAACCCTTACTCTAAACCTAATTCTAAACCTAACACAAACCCTACCCCTAACCCTAAACTAACCCTAAACTTAACCCTAAAACTTACCCTACCCAAACACTAACCCTAACACTAACATTAACCCTAACTCTAACCCTAACTCTAATGTTAACCATAACCCTTCCCTAACCCTAACCTAACCCTATCCCTAAACCCAAAACAACCCCTAACCCTAAATCTAAGTCTAACCCAAACCCAACCCTAACACAAACCCTAACTCTAACCATACTCCTAACCCTAAACCTAACCCTAACTTTATCCCTAACACGAACTCTAATACTAACCCTAACCCTAACACTAACATTAACCCTAAACTTTACCCTATTTCTAACCCCAACACTAACCCTAAACCTTACCCTAATCCTAGCCTTTACCCTAACACTAACCATAAACCTAAACCTAACCCTAACACTATCTCAAACCCTATCACTTTCCCTAAGTCAAACCCTCACCCTAATGCTACCCTAGTCCTAATCTTAATTCTTAGCCTACCCCACACCTTAACTTTATTACTAGTCCTATCCTCATTCTAGCCATAATCGTAGCTCAAGCTCTAACCCTGAAACCATCCCTGATACTAACTCTAGCCCTAACCCTAACCCTAGCCCTAATATTAACTTTATCCCTAGCCTTTACCTAAGTTCTAACAGTATCCATTAACCTAAATTTAATGCTAATTCACATGCTAACCCTAGGCCCAACACTAACCCTATCGCTAACACTAACCCTATCCATTATTTTAAATCTAACCTGAACCCTAAACCTAACCCTATCAATTACCCTAACCCAAACCCTAACCATATCCCTAACGCCAATTCAAGCCTTAACCCCAAACTTTAATCTAAACCAAACTCTACACATACCCTGATCCTAATAATACACCTGGATTTAAACCTGACCCTTACCCTAACCCTTAAACTAGACCTAGCCATAACTTAATTCTAAAACTGACACTAACCATAAATCTAGTCCTGACATTAGCCCTAGTGCAAATCTTAGCCCTAGACCTAACACAAAACTTCATCCTAGCCCTAAACATAGTCTTAATCCTAACCCTAGCCCTAACCATAATTCTAACCCTTGCCCTAGCCCTAAACATAGCTATAACCCCATCCCTTCCCCTTAACCCTAACCCTAACCCTAAATCTAACACTAACCCTAACCCTAGCCTTAACCCTAGGCCTAATCCTAACACTCATACTAGCCCTAAATCTAGACCTAATTTAGCCCTAAAACTAAACCTAACCCTAACCCTAGCCCTAAGACTTACTCTAACTCTCGCCCTAGCCCTATTTCTAGTTCTAACTCTATCTGTTACTATAACCCTAAAACTAGCACTAACCTTAGCCCTAAACCTAGCCATAGTCCTAAACCTAGATGTAACCATAACAATAAATCTAAGCCTAAACCTCACCATACCACTAGCCTAAACACTATTGCTAATCCTAAAAGTAGCCCTAATCCTAGCCTTAGCTGTAAAACAAAACTGAACCAAAACCCTAACCCTAATCCTAACCAAAACATAATCCTAGACATGACATTAGCTCTACTCCAAATCCTTACGCTAAAACTTACACAAACTCTAACATTACATCTAGCCTTAACCCAAGCCCTAATCAAGTCTATCCCTAACTCTGATCAGTAACACTGATCCTGCCTCTTATGGTAACACCAACTCTATCTCTAATCATCACAATAGCCCTAATCATAACCCTAGATCTAACATTAGCCATAGTCCTACAAAGCCCTAACCTAACCCAAAACCTAGCCCTAATCAGAGCCCTAATCCTAGATTTAACCCTAGTCCTAACCCTAACTCTAGCCCTAACAATTGACCTAAACCTAACCATAAACCTAAAGCTTGACCTAACCCGAAATCTAGCCCAAACCATCGCCCTACTCCTAAACATAATCCTAGCCCTATCCCTAGCTCTTATCTTATCCATTACCCCAACCCTAACTGAATTCTAACGCTAGACCTCACTGTAACCATAGCTTTAACCTAACCATAACCCTAGCCTTAACTGTAGCTCTATTCCAATCTATTATCCTAACCAATAGAATAACCAAATTCTATCCCTAGTCCTAAACCTAACTCTATCCCTAACCCTAAACCTGTCCATTACTCTAAATCTAATCTTAACCCTAAACCTAACTATACCCATTATTCTAACCCTAAAACTTACCCTAATGATAGTTTGAGCCCAAAGCCTAAACATTAACCTAACCCATACCCTAACCCCGACTCTGACCCTAATAATACCCCTGGCTGTAAACCATACCCTAAACCTCAACCTAACATTTACAATAGACTTAGCCATAATCCTTATCCTAAAACTATCCCTAAACATAACTGTAGACCTGATATTAGCCCTATCCCTAATCCTAGCCCTAACCCTAACAAACTCCTAGCCCTAATCCTAAACATAAGCCTAGCCTTAATCCTAACCCTAACATTAACACGAGCCCTGACTCTAAATGTTTGCCTTGCCCTAGCCCTAAATGTTGCTGTAACATCATACCTTACCCTAACCCTAAACTAAACCTAACCCTAGCCCTAAACCTAGGCCTAAACCTACCACTAACCATAGCGATAATCCTAGCCCTAATTTAGCCCTAACCCTAAACCTAACACTATCCATAGCACAAACTCTAACTCTCTCCCTAGCGCTAAACCTGCTTCTAAACCTATACCTTACCATAATCCATACCCTATCTCTATCTCTATCCCAAATCCTAGCCCTAACCTTCATGCTAGCCCTAAACCTGGTTCTAACCCTAAAGCTCACTCTTACACTAGCCCTAATCCTAATGCTAATCGGAAAACTAGCCCTAACACTACCCTACCCTAAAACAAAACTGAGCCAGAACCCTAACCCTAAATCTTAAGCTAAACCAAACACTAACACTACACCTAGCCATAAACATAGCTCCAATTTGAGTCCTAAATCTAACCCTACAAATAACCCTGACCCTTACTCAGACCCTACCAGTAACCCTATCTCTAAACATTGACCTAATGCTAAAACTAGAACTAGCCCTAATCAAAATCCTATTGTTTCATTAGCTGTAGTCCTAATGACAACACAAATACTAGCCCTATTCTGAGCCCTAATCCTAGGTTTAACACTAAACCTAACACTAACCCCAACCCTAACCCTAACCCTAACCCTACCTCTAACCTTATCACTTACAGTAAGCCAAACCCTCACCCTAATTCTACCCTAGTCCTAACCATAATTCTAAGCCTACCTTAAACCCTAACTCTATTAATAGTCCTAAACCTAGCCCTCATTCTAGCTCTAACCCTAACCCTAACCTTGACACTTATTCTGACCCTAACACTAAGCTTAGATCTAAACCTGACCCTAACCCTAAACCGAACCCTAACACTACATGTACCGGTAAACCCATAACTAAACCTAACAGTAACACTAGCACTAGACCAAACCTAATCCTAAATAGAGTCATAAATCTAGGCCTGGACCTAAACAAAAACCTAGCACTAGCCTTAACAATGACACTTAACTTAACATAAAGACTAAACCTATCAATAGATCCTAATTGTGGCCCTAACCCTAAAACTAACCCTAACCCAACAATGACCCTTAATCTAATAGAAACCCTAGCTCTAAACCTTATCCTAAACCAAAACCTAACCTTAACACTAGACTTATTCATAACTCAGACCCCAAAACTAGCCACAACCATATCCCTTGCTCTTACATTACCCAAAGACCTAACGTTAGCCTGAAACATCACAGAAAACCTAGCCCTTATCTTAGCCCTAAACCTAGCCCTAATCATAACCCTAAACATAACCTTAGACCTAACCCTAATGCTAACCCTCACCCTAGCCTTAACATTAGCTCAAACTCTATCCTTAGCCTAAAGATAACCCTAAACCTAAACCAAACCCTAGCCCTGACTCAAACCCTAACCCTTGCCCTAGGCCTAACCCTAGCTTAAATGCCTACACTTACCCTAAAACTAACCCTAACATTAACCCTAGGCCTAACCCTAACTCTAACCCTAATCATAACCTTAAACCAACCCTATCCTTAGCACTAACCCTATCCATTACCCATGAAAAGCCTAACCAAAATGCTAACCCTAGGCCTAAACGATAACTCTGTTGTTAACACTAACCCTATCAATTACTCTAAATCTATCCAGAACCATAAACCTAATTCTATCCATTACTCTAACCCTAACCCTAACCCACAATTAATTCAAGCATTAACCGTAAATCTTAACCTAAACAAAACCCTACCTAGACCCTGACCCTAATAATACACCTAACTGTAAACTTGACCCTTACCCTACACCTAAACCTTACAATAGATATAGCAATAACCTAACTCTATAACTAATACTAACCATAAATCTACATCTGACATTAGCCATAGCCCTAATCCTAGCCATAGCCCTAATACAAACCCTCAGCCTAGCCCTAAACCTAGTCTTAATCCTAACCCAAACCCTAACCTTAGATCTAACCCTAATTCTAAACCTCGCCCTAGCCCTAAACCTAGCCATAACCCTATCCCTTCCCTTAAACCTAATCCTTCCCTTAAACCCTTAACCTAAAACAAAGTCTAATCCTACCCTTGACCTAACGCTATTCCTAATTCTGGCCCAAACCCTAACCCAAACACTGATATTACCCTAACAAAAATTCTAGCTCTAAAACTTATCCTAACCCAAAACCTAACCATAACACTGGACTTATCCATAACCCTATCCCTAAAACTAGCCATAACCATAACCCAAACTTTTACATTACCCACAGCCCTAACGCTAGCCATAAACATCACACAAACCTAGGCCTCATCGTAGTCCTAAATCTAGCCCTAATTGTAAACCTATCCATAACCCTAGACTTAACCCTAACCACCCTCTCCCTTGTCCTAAACCTAGCTCAAACTCTAACTCTTTCTCTAATTATAACACTAACCCTAACCCTAACCCTAGCCCTGACTCTAACCCTAACCATTGCCCTACCCTTAAACCTAGCTCATAACATATCACTTACCCTAAACCTAACCCTGACACTAACCCTAGGCTTGAACCTAATCCTAGCCCTAATCCTAACCTTAACTCTGGCCCTAACCTAAGCTCTAACCGTATCCATTAACCTACAGATAAGCCTAACTCAAATGCTAACCCTAGGCCTAATGCTAACCCTATTACTTACACTAACCCTATCCATTACTCTAAAATTAAACTGAACCCTAAACCTAACCCTATCCATTACCATAACTCTAACCCTAACCCTAACGCAAATTCAACCCTTAACCCTAACCTTAAACTAAACTAAACCCTACCTGGACCCTGACCCAAGAAATACACCTAGCTCTAAACCTGACCCTCACCCTAAACGTAATCCTTACACTAGACCTAGCCATAACCTACACATATTCCTATACATAACCCTAGACCTGACATTAGTCCTTAGCCCTAATCCTAGCCCTAGCCCTAACACAAACACTGAAACCTAGCCCTAAAGCTAGACTTAATCATAACCCGAACTCTAACCTAGCACTAACCCTAATTCTAACTCTCACCCTATCCCTAAACCTAGCTATAACCCCATGCCTTTCCCTAAACCTAACCCTATCCTTAAAACTAACACTAACCCAAACCCTAACCCTAACCCTACCACTAACCCTAGTGCTAATCCTAGCCCTAATTTAGTCCTAACCTTAAACACACCCCTAACCTTAGCCCTAAGACTAACTCTAACTCTCACCCTAGCCCTATTTCTAGTTCTAACCCTATCTGTTATCATAACCATAACACTAGCCCTAACTTTAGCCCTAACAATAGCCCTAGCCCTAAACCTATATCTAACCGTAACAATTAATATAAGATTAAACCTCACTTTACTACTAGCCATAACACTTTATCTAATCCCAAAACTAGCCCTAATCCTAGCCCTAGCTCTAAAACAAAACTGAGCCATAGACCCAACCCTAACCCAAACCTAAATGTAACCCTAGACTTGATATTAGTGCAATCCCTAATTCTTACCATAACCTTAATACAAATCCTAACCCTATACCTACCCTTAGCCCACACCCTAATTTGAGTCCTATCCCTAATCCTAAAAGTAACACTAATCCTGACTCTGACCTCAACACTAACCCTATCTCTAATCATACCCCTAAACCTAAACTTAATATAAAACTATACCTAGTCCTAATGCTAACCCTAATCCTTATCCTAAACCTAGGCCTAAACCTACCACTAACCATAGCTTTAATCTAGCCCTAAATTAGCCATAACCCTAAACCTAACACTATCCCTAGTCCTAAGACTAACTAGCCCTACCCCTAGTTCTAAACCTATCCTGTACCATAACCCAAACTCTTTCCCTATTGCTAGCCCCAACCCTAGCCCGAAACTTCACCCTAGCCCTAAACCTGAATCTAACCCTAAACTTAAGCCTAAAGCTCTCTCTAACACTAGCCTTAATCATAATGTTAATTGGAAATGTAGCCCTAACAGTACCCTATCCCTAAAACAAAATTGAGCCATAACCCTAATGCTAACCCTAACCCTTAACCTAAGCCAAAACCTAACCCTACACCTAACCCTAAACATAGCCATAATTTAAGTCCTAACCCTAACCCTAGAAGTAACCTTGACCCTTACTCAGACCCTAACAGTAAACCTAGCTCTAAACATTGACCTAATGCTAACCCTAGAACTAGCCCTAATCAGAATCCTAGTTCTTTCATTAGCTGTAGCCCTTAGGCTAACACAAATTATAGCTCTATTCTGAGCCCTAAACCTTAGGTTTAACCGTAAACCTAACCCTAACCCTAACACTAACTCTAACCCTACCTCTAACCCTATCCCTTACCCTAAGCAAAACCCTCACCCTAATGCTACCCTAGTCTTAACCATAATCCTTAGCCTACCTCAAACCTTATCTCTATAAATAGAACTAACCCTAGCCCTCAATCTAGCTCTAACCATAACTCTTATTCTGACCCTAATGCTAACCATAGGTCTAAACCTGACACTAACCCTAAAGCGAACCCTAACACTATCCCTACCAGTAAGCCTATACCTAGACCTAACAGTAACACTAGCACTAGACAAAACCTAATACTAAATAGAGTCATAAATCTAGCTTTAGCCCTAAACAAAAACCTAGCACTATCCCTAACTATAACCATTAACCTAATGTAAAGACTAACTCTATCCCTAGACCCAATGCTAGTCCTAAATCTGGCCCTCACCCTAAACCTAACCCTTACCCGAACAATGACCGTTATCCTAAAACAACCCCTAGCACTAAATCTTATCCTAACCCAAAACGTAACTAGAATACTAGACTTATCCATCACCCTAACCCTAAAACTAGCCATATCCATATCCCTAGCTCTTACATTACCCATAGCCCTAATGCGAGCCATAAACCTCACAAAAACGTAGCCCTTACCCTAGGTGTTAACCTAGCCCTTATTGAAATCTTAACGATAAGCCTAGATCTAACCCTAACCCTAACCCTTACCGTAACCCTAATTCTAGCTCAAACTCTAAACTTAAACTAAACATAACCCTAACCCTAATCCTAACATTAGCCCTGTTTCTAACCCTAACCCTCACGGCAAACCTAATCCTAGCTCAAATGCTAATACTGACCCCAAACCTAACCCTGACACTAACCCTAGGCCTAACCCTAAGCCTAGTCCTAATTCTAACCTTAACCCTAGCCCTAACCTTAGCTCTAACCCTATACATTACCCTAAAGATAAGCCTAACCCAAATGCTAACCATAGGCCTAAATCTAACATTATTGCTAAAACTAACCCTATTCATTAATCTAAATCAAACCTGAACCCTAAACCTAAACCTATCAATTATCTTAACGTGGACTCTAACCCTATCTAAAACGCTAATTCAAGCCTTAACCCTAAATCTTAACATAAACCAAACCCTACTCGAAACCTGACCCTAATAATATACCTAGCTTTAAACCTGACCCTTAACCTAAACCTAACCCTTACACTAGACCTAGCCATAACCTAACCCTAAAACTAAACATAACCATGAACTCACACCTGACATTAACCCCAGCCCTAGAACTAACTCTAGATTTAATCCTAAATCTGAATCTAACTTTAAACCTAAACCTAAACCTAAAACCAATACTAGCACTAAACCTAATGCTAAGCCTAAAACTAGCCCTAACAATAGCCCTAGCCCTAAAACAAAACCGAGACATAGCCCTAACTTTAAAACAACCTAAACCAAAACCTAACCGTACACCTAGCCTTAATCCTAGCCCTAATTCGAGTCCAAACTAACCCTAAAATTACTCTGACCTTGAGTTTGACCCTAACACTAACACTAGCTCTAAACATCACCCTAATGTTAAACCTAAACCTACCACTAGACCTAGTCCTAAACCTAATCGTATAACTAGCCCAAATATTAACCATACTCCATACATTGGCCATAACTCTAAAACTAGAACTAACTTTAACCAAAACCTAACCTTAATGCAAGACCTAACCCTAGCTTTAACCCTAAACATAAACCTAACACTAGCCCTAACTGTAACACTAAACATAGCCCTAACCCTAGATCTAATCCTATCACTTACCCTAAGCTAACCCTAACTCTAATGCTAACCCTAGGCCTAACCCTAATCCTTAGCCTAAACCAAACCCTAACCTTATTACTAGTCCTAACCCTAGCCCTCATTCTAGATCTGACCATAACCCAAACCCTAACCCTAACCCTGACACTTATTCTGACCCTAATGGTAACTGTATGTCTAAACCTGACCCTAACCATAAACCAAAACCTAACACTAGCACTAGCAATAAACTTACACCTAAACATAACCCTGACACTAACGCTAGACCTAACCTAATCCTAAATCTACCATATTTCTATCCCTAGACCTAAACAAAAACCTAGCCCTAGCCCTAATGATAAACCTTAACCTTAAACAAACACTAACCCTACATCTAGACCTAACTCTAGTGTTAATTCTGGGTTTAACCCTAACTGTAACTATAACCTGAACACTGACCCTGACCCTAACACTAACCCTAGCTCTAAACATCATGCTAACGATAACCCTAACCCTAACACTTGACCTAGCTGTAACAGTTACCCAAAAAATGCCCTAATAATAACCCTGGTTCATACATTAGTTGTAGGCCTAACACTAGCCCCAACCTAACCCAAAACCTGGCCCTAATCTGAACACAAACCCTAGTTTTAACCTTCACCCTAAAACTACCCCTAACTCACCCCCTAAACCTAGCTCTAACCCTAGATTTTACCCTATTCATTACCTTAAGCTAAACCCTAAACCTAATGCTAAACATAGTCCTGATCCTAATCTATAGCCTAACCCAAACCCTAACCCTTTACTAGTTCTAACCCTAACCTTCCTTCTAGCTCTAACCCTAACCCAAACCCAAACCCTAACTCTGACACTTATTCTGACCCTAAAATAACCATTGGTCTAAATCTGACCCTTACCTGAAACCTAAACCTAACACTAGCCCTAGATTTAAACCTAATCCTAAATCTAGCCATATCTGTAGCCCTAGACCTGAACAACAACCTAGCCCTAGCCCTAACAATAACCCTAAACCAAACCCAAATACTAACCCTACCCCTAGACCTAACCCTAGTTTTAATTGGGCACTAACCCCAACACTAACTCTAACCAGAACACTGTCCCTGACCCTAAAATAATCTTAGCTCCAAAGCTAATACAAAACCTAATCCTAACACTAGACCTAGCCATATCTCTAACCCTAAAACCAGCCCTAATCATAACCCTAGCTCTTACATTACCTATGACCCCAACCCTAGGCCTAAACTAACACGAAACCTAGCCCTAATCCTAGGCCTGAACATAGCCCTAGGTGTAACCGTAAACCTAACCCTAGCCTTAAACCTAACCCTAAATCTCGCTTTAGACCTAACACTAGCTCAAAGCCTAACCTTTACCCTTAACATAACCCTAGCCCTATCCCAAAGCCTAACCTAACATTAACCATAATCCTAACATTAACCATAGCCCTAACCATAGTTAAAATTATTTCCACTACCGTAAACCTAGACGTAACTCTAACCATAACACTAGCCCTAAGCCTAGCTCTAATTCTATCCATTACCCTAACCATAATTCTAACCCTATTGCTAACCCTAGGCTTAATCCTTACCCTATAGAATCCCTAAACCTATACATTACCCAAAAAACTACTCTGAACCCTAATCCTAAGCCTATTCATTACCCTAACACTAACTCTAATTCTAATGCTAATTCGAGCCATAAACCTAAACCTGAACCTAAACCAAACCTTAAGCCATACACTCACCTTAATAATACACATAGCTGTAAACTGGACCCTTACCCTAAATCTAACCCTTACATTAGACCTACCAATAAACATAGCCTGAAACATATCCCTAACCGTAACCCTAGATCTGACATTAGCCCTAGCCCTAATCCTAGTCGTAACCCTAACAGAAACTCTAGCTTTCATCCTAGCCCAAAACCTAGCCTTAATCGTAAACTGAACCCTAATTCTAACCTTTTTTCTAGCCCTAAACCTAGTTATAACACCATTGGTTACACTAAAACTAACCCAGACCCTAACCCTAACACTAAGCCTACCCCTAACCTTAAACCTAGGACTAACCCTAACACTAAACATAGCCCTAATCCTAAACTTAACCGTAACCCTAGCTTTAAGACTAAATATAACTCTCGCCCAAGCCCTAGCCCTAATTCTAACCCTATCAATTATCGTAACCTTATTTCTATCAATAGCCTAGCATAACCCTAGCCCTAAACTTACACTAACACTAACCCTAACCTTAACCATAAATTTAACCCTAGACATAATCCTAAACCTAATCCTCACCCTAGCACTAATTCTTGCACAAAACATTATTCTGTACCCTAAACCTAACCCAAACCCTAAACCTAGCCCTTTCCATATTTCTAACCCTAACTCTAGCCCTAATCATATCCAAAACCCTAGCCCTAAACCTAGCTGTAATGCTTTTCATTACCCTAACCCTAATAACCAAAACCCTAATCTTAATGGTAACCCCAGACCTATCCCTAATCCTCAGGCTAATCAAAACTCTCACAATATTAATAGTCCTAACCCTAGCCCTCATTTTATTTCTAACCCTGTCCCAAACCTGAACCCTAACCCTGACCTTTATTCTAACCATAACACTAACCTAGGACTAAACCTTACCATAATGCTAGATCAAACCGTAACATTAGCCTTACAGGTAAACTTATACCTAAACCAGACTGTATCACTAGCCATAGACCTAAACATAGTCCTAAATCTAGCCTAAACTCTAGCTCTAGACCTAAACAAAAACATAGCCATAGCCTAACAATAACCTTTAACTTAACACAGAAACTAATCCTACCCCTATACATAAACCTATTCCCAATTATGGCTTTAAATTTAATTCTAAATCTAACCTGAACACTTATCCTTCCTTTAACACTAAACCTATATCTAAACCTGACCCTGACTGAAAACCTAAACTTAACACTAGACATAGCCATAACCCTAACCTGACAACTAGCCCTAATCATAATCCTAGCTCTTACAGTACCCACAGCCCTAACTCTACGCCTAAAACTAAGCCAAAACCTAGACCAAATTCTAGGCTTAAATCTAGCTATAAGCATAACCCCGACACTAACCCTAGCCCAAATACTAAACTTAACCTAGCCCTAAACCTAGCTCTAAACCTACACATTACCCTAAACCTAAACCTAACCTTATTGATAATCCTAGCCCGAAACCTAATGTTAACCCTAACCCTAACCAGAAAACTAACCATAGACATAACCCTAAAATTAACACTCAGCATAGCCCTAACCCTAGATCAAACCATAAACATAACCATAAACCTAAACATAACCATAGATCTAATCCTAACCCTATCACTAATTCTAACTCTAAACCAAAATCTAAACCTAACCTAACCCTTTCCGTTACCTTAACCCTAACCCTAACGTTAATAATAACCCTAGCCCTAACTCTAGCACTACACCTAGATCTAACCCTAGCCCTAATTCGAGTCCTAATCATAACCTTAAAAATAACCCTGAACCTGACTTACATCCTAACACTCAGTCTAGCTCTAAACAACACCCTAACCCTAAACCCACCGTAATCCTATCCCTAGACCTAACCCTAAACCTAGCCCTAAACCTAGCTCAAAACCTAACCTTTATGCTAAACATAACCCTAAACCTAACCGTAGTTCTAACATTAACTCTAACCTTAACTCAAGCCATAATCCTAAACATAACTCTAGTTTTAACCCTTCCTGTTACCCTCTCCATAACCCTTACTCTAATGCTAACCCTAAGCCTAACCCTAGCCCTGTCACTAATGCTAACCATATCAATTACCCTAAACCAAACCTCAACCTTAAAACAAACCTTAACTATACCCTAACACTAAACCTAATGCTAATTTGAGCTGTAAACCTCAATCCTTACCTAAACCAAATTCTAATCCTAATAATTCCCCAAGCTCTAAACCTGACCCTTACCCTAAACCTAACCCTTACACTAGATGTAGCCATAAGCCTAACCCTAAAACTATCTTAAACCATAACCCTAGACCTGATATTAGCCCTAGCACTAATCCTAGCCCTGGATCAAAAACAAACACTAGCCCTTATTCTCGCCCTAAACATAGCCTTTATCATAACCCTAACCCCAACCCTAGCCCTAACCTTAATCTAATGCTCATTCTACTTCTAAACCTTGCTATAGCACCATTCTTTATCCTAAACTTAAACCTAGCCCTATCCTTATTGCTTAGCCTAAACTGAACACTAATACTAGCCCTAATCCTAGACTTAATTTAACCCTATCCCAAACCCTAATCTAATTTTAGCCCTATCACTAATTCTAACTCTCACCCTAGCCCTATCCCTAGTTCAAACCCTATCTCTTACCATAACACTAATCCTGTCCCTAACCCTTGCCCTATCCTTAATCCTAGCCTAATCCTAGATCTACACCTAACTATAAATGTAACCCTAACCCTAAGTCTAAACCTAACCCTAATACTAGTTGTAAAATTGGCCCTAACCCTAACCCTAGGACTAAAACAAAACAGAGCAAAAGACCTAAGCCTAAACCTTAATATAAACAAAACCTTAAACTACTACAAGAACTAATCCTAGCCCTAATAGAGTCCTAACCCTAACCTTAAAACTAACCTGACCCTGACTCATATCCTAACACTCACCCTAGCTGTAACATAACACTAACTTTAAACCAAACCCTAACAATAAACCTAGCCCTAATTCGAGTCCTAACTCAAA
>NW_026005640.1:29321-77933 GCF_001458135.2 Marmota marmota marmota | reverse complement strand
CTAACCTGAAGCCTAAACCTAACCTTATCCATTACACTAACCCTAACTCAAATCTAATGCTAATTTGTGCCATAACCCTAAACCTCAACCTAACCCAAACCCAAAACCTGACTCCATTATAATACCCCTAGCTCTCAACTTGAACCTCACCCTAAACCTAACTCTGACACTAGACCTATCCATAAATCTTACTTGAAAACTATCCCTAATCATAACCCTAGACCTGATATTAGCCCAAGTCCTAATTCTTGCCATAACCCTAACACAAATGGTAGCCCTCAACCTAGCCCTAAACCTAGCCTTGATCCTAACCCAAACCCTAACTCTAGCCCTATCCCTAATTTTATTCCTCGCCCTAGTTCTGAACCTTGCTATAATCACATCCCTCCCGCAAATCTAACCTTAACTCAAACTCTAGACTTAACCCTTACACTAATCCTAGACCTGATCCTAGCCCTAATTTAGCCCTAACGCTACCACTAGCACTAAGACTAACACTAACTCTCGCCCTCTCCCTATTCCTAGATCTAACCCTATCCCTTAACATATCCCTAACACTTGCCCTAACGTTAGCCCTAACACTAGCCCTAGCCCTAACCCTAGAAATAACCATAACTCTAAGTCCAAACCTAACCCTAAGCCCAAACCTCACACTAACACTAGCCCTAACACTAACACTTATCCTAAAACTAGCCCTAATCTAGTTCAAGCCCTAAAACAAAACCGAGCCATAGCCTTAACCCTAATGCTTAACCTAAACCAAAACCTAACCCAACACCTAGCCCTAATCTTAGCCCTAATTCCAGTCCTAACCTAACCCTAACACTAACCTTGAACCTGACTCTGACCTTACACTAACCCTAGATCAAACATCACCCTAAGTATACCTATACCTAAAACTAGAACTAACCCTAATTATAATCCTAAAAGTAGCCCAAATCATAACTCTAGTTCTTACATTAGCTGTAGCCCTAATCCTAGCCCTAACCTAACTCCAAACCTAGTCCTAAACTGAGCACTATACCTCGCTATAACCCTAATCGTAACCCTAGCCCTAACCATTACTGTAAACCTAACACTAACCCTAAAACTGACTCTAACCCTAAACCTAACCCTAGACTTTATTGTAACCATAGTCCTAGCCCAAACTCTAGCTCTAACCTATCCATCACCCTAAACATAACCCTATCCCTAATGTTACCCTAGCCCTAAATTTAACCCTAATCCTAAACCTAGACCTGACACTAATCCTAACCATCACCCTAGCCCTAACCATAGCTCAAACCCTGACACTGACCCAAACATAACACTAATACTAACACTAGGCATAACCATAACCCTACCACTTCCCCTAATCCTAACCATAACCCTAGCCCTAAATCTATCTAGTACCCTAAACATAAGCCTAACCCAAACATAGCTCTAAACATAGCTCTAACCCCACCCATTATACTAACTCTAAGTGTCATGAAACACTAGCCCTAACCCTAAACCTACTCTAACCCTAACTGTAAACTTAACCCTAGTCCTAACCCTAAACCTACACTAAGCCTAACTATAAACCTAACCCTAGAACTAATCGTAAACTTAAATCTTGCCATAGTCCTAACCCTAGCTCAAACCCTAAGAGTTTTGCTAAACCTAACACTAACTCTAGTCCTAAACATAAATCTAACCCTATCTATTTAGGCCTAACCCTAAACCTATTGCTAACACAAACCTTATTCTTACCTAAGCCTAACCTGAACACTAAACCTAACCCTATCAATTACTCTAACCCTAACCCTAACCCTAATGCTAATTCGAACCCTAAAACTACACCAAAACCTACCGCAAACTATGAACAAGAGAAACTGACTTTAATAACACATATAGCTCTAAACATGACCCTTACCCTAAACATAACCCTTAAACTAGACCTAGCCATAAAACTCACTTTAACAGTATCCCTAACCATAACCCTATACCTGACTTTAGCCCTCTACCTAATTCTTGCCTTAATCCTAACACAAACCTGAGCCATCATCCTAGCCCTAAACCTAGCCTTAATCCTAACCTGAACCCTCACACTATCCCTATCCCTAAATATAACTCTCGCCCTAGCACTTGAACCTAGCTATATAACCCTATCCTTTCCCCTAAAACTAACCCTAACCCTAGCTCTAAAAATAGGCCCAAACCTAACAGTAATCATAGCACTAATCCTAGCCCTATTTGAACCCTAACATTAACTGTACCCCTACCCGTAGCCCTAAGACTAACTCTAACTCACACCCTAACCCTATTTCTATTTATAACCCTATTTATCACCCTAACCCTCTCAATAGCCATAACCTTAGCCCTAAACCTAGCCATAGCCCTAACCCTAGGTCTAAACTTAATTCTAAATCTAATCCTAACCTTAAGCCTAATCCTCATTCTAAAACTAGCTCTAACACTATTGCTAATCCTAAAACTAGCCCTAATCCAAGTCCTAGCCCTAATACAAAACCGAGACATGGCTCTAACCCTAAACCTTAACCTAAACAAAACCCTAACACATAACTAGCCATAACCTGAACTCTAATTCGAGTCCTAGACCTAAAACTAATCCTCACCCTGACTCATATCCAAACACAACCCTAGCTTTAAATATCACCCTAACCCTAAAACTAATGGTAACACTAGACCTAGCCGAAACCCTAACCCTAAAACTAACCCTAATTATAACCCTAGTTTTTACATTGGCTTTAGCCAAATTCTAGCCCTAACTCTAACACAGAAATAGATTTAATTCAAGCCCTAGTACTAGATTTAACCCTAAAACTAGCCCTAAACCTAATCCTAATCCAAGCTCTAAGCCTAGCTCTAATCCTATCCATTACCCTAAGCCAAACCCTATTCATAATGCTAACTCTAGTCCTAGTCCTAATCCTTAGCCAAACCCAAACAATAACCCTATTACTAGTCCTAACACTAGCCCTCATTCTAGATCTAACCCTAACCCAAAACCCTAACCTTCACCCTTATTCTAACCCTAACACTAATTATAGGTCTAACCCTGACCCTGAGCCAAAACCAAAACCTGAAATTAGCCCTACCAGTAACCTTATACCCAAACCTAACCCTAACACTATCCCTAGACCTAAACCTAATCCTAAATCTAGCTATTACTCTAGCCCTTGACCTAAACAAAAACTTAGTGCTAGCCCTAACAATAACCCTTAACCTAAACCAAACACTAATCCTCTCACTAGATTTAACTCTAGTCCTATTCTGCCTTTCACCCTAAACCTAAATTTAACCTGAACACTGGCCCTGACAATAACATTAAACCTAGCTCTAAACCTGACCCTAATCCAAAATCTAAACCTAACACTAGAGTTAGCCATAAGCCTAACCCTAAAACTAGCTCTAATCAGAACCCTGGATCTTATATTACACATAGAACTAACCCTAGGCCTAAACCTAACACAAAACTTAAGCCTAATCGAGGCCTAAACTTACCCTAAGCATAATCCTCAATGTAACCCTAACCCCAGTCCTAACACTAACCCTAACCCTCACCCTAGTCCTAACCCTAGCTAAAAGCCTAACTCTTAGCCTAAACATAAACCTAGCATTATATCTAACCATAACTCTAAATGTAGCCCTAATTCTAACCTTTACCCTAGACCTAACACTAGCTCAAACTCTAGCCATTAACCTAACTCTAGCCCTAACCCTAATGATAACCATATCACTAATTCTAACATAAACCCTAACCAAAACCATAAACATAACCCTAAACCTAAACATTGCCCTAGACTTAACCCTAACTCAAACCCTAAACCTTAACTAAAACCAACAGTAAACCTAGTGCTAAAACTAAACTTAAACCTAAATCTAACCTTAACCATAAATCTAGCCTTACATCTAACCCAATCTATTACCCTAAACCTAATCCTAACCCTAATGAAAACCCTAGCCCTAACCCTAAATCTAACTCTGATCATAACAACAACCCTAACCATCATCCTGGACCTAACCCTAGCTCAAAACCTAACCTTTACCCTAAATCTAACCCAAATCCTACTCTAAGCTAGGCTTAATAGCCCTAACCCAAAAACCTAACCTAATTCTAGCCCTAATCCTAAACTAAAATTAGCCCTAACCATAGCTCTAACCCTATATATTATCCTTAAGATAACCCTAATCCTAATGCTAACCCTAGGCACAACCCTAACTCTTTTGCTAACCCTAAAGCTCTCCATTGCCCTAAACCTATCCTGAAACCTAAATCTAACCCAATCAATTACCCTAACCCTAATCCTAATGCTCATTTGAGCCCTATCCATAATCCTCAACCTAAAACAAACTCAAACCTTGATCCTGACCCTAAAAATACATGTAGCTCTGAAACTGACCCTTACCCTAATACTAACACTTACACTAGACCTAGACACAAACCTAACCCTAAATCTATCCCAAAACTGTAACACTAGACCTGGCATTAGCCCAAGTCTAGACCTAAACCTATAACAAACCCTAGCCCTCATTCTAGCCTTAAACCTAACCTTAATCATAACCCCAACCCTAACCCTAGCGCTAACCCTCATTTTAACCCTCATGCTACCTCTAAACCTAGCTATAACACCATACCTTACCCTAAAATTAACTATAACCCTAGCCCTAACACTAGGACTAAGCTGAACACTAACCCAAGCCCTAATTCTAGCCCTAACTTAGCCCTATCCCCAAATCTAACCAAAACCTTAGGCCTAAGACTAACTCTAACTCTCACCCTTGCCCTAGCCCTTGTGCTAACCCTATTTGTTACTGTAACTATAATCCTAACCCTAACCTTTGCCTTATACTTGGACATAGACTTAATCATAGATCTAACACTAAATCCAAATCTAACCCAAAACCAAAGCCTAAGCCTAACACTAACACTAGCACTAACCCTAATGCTAATCTTATAACTAGCCCAAACCCTAAATCTAGGACTAAAACAAAACTGAACAATAGCCCTAACAATAGAACCTTAACTGAAAAAAAACAAAAACAAAAAAAAACCTATCACTACATCTAGACGTAACCTTAGTCCTAATTCGAGTTCAAACCCTAACCTTAAAATTTACCCTGTCCCTGACTCATATCCTAACACTGAAACTAGCTCTAAAGACCACCCTAAACTTATACAAAACCCTAACAGTAGCCCTAGCCCTAATTCAATTCATAACCCTAACCTTAAATGTAACCCTGACCCTGACTGATACCCTAACTGTCATGCTGGCTCTAAACACAGCCCTCACCTTAAACTGACCCTAATAGTAACCCTAGACATTATTTGAGTCCTAACCCTAACCTTAAAACTAACTCTGATGCTGACTCATATCTCAACAATAACCCTAGCTATAAATATTACCCAAACCTTAAACCTAAACCTGACAATAGACCTAGCCTAACACAAATCCTAAAATTAATCCTAATTGTAACCCTAGCTCTTACATTAGCCAAGGCCCAAATCTAGCCCTAACCCTAACACAAAAACTAGCCCTAATACGAGCTCTAAACCTATATTTAACCCTAACCCTAACCATAACACTAGCATTAACCCTAGCTCTAACGCTATCACTTAACCTAAGAAAAATCCTAACCCTAATTGTAACCCTAGACCTATCTCTAATCCATAGGTTAACCAAAACCCTAACTCTATTAAAAGTCCTAACCCTAGCCCTCATTCTAGCTCTAACTCTATCCCAAACCCTAACACTAACGCTGACCCTTATTCTGAACCTAACACTAACCCTAGGTCTAAAACTGACCCTAACCTTAGACCAAACCCTAACATTAGCCCTAGACTGAAACCAAATCCTAAATCTAGCCGTAACTCTTCCCCTAGACCTAAACAAAAAACCTATCCCTAGCCCTAACAATAATCCTTAACCTAACTCAAACATAAACTCTACCCCTAGACCTAAACCTAGTCCCAATTCTTTCTGTAACCCTAACACTATCTCTAACCCAAACACTGACACTGCCTTCAGAGTAAACCTATCTCTAAATCTGACCCTACCTGAAAATCTAAACCTAACGCTCAACCTAACGCTCAACCTAGCCCTAACCCTAGCTCAAAACCTAACCCTTAGGCTAACTGTAAACCTAATCCTAACTGTATCCCTAACCCTAACCCTAATTCAAGACCTATTCCTAACCATAAACCTAGTCCTAAACTTAGCTCTAATTCTATCGATTATACTAAACATAATTCTTACCCTAATGTGAACCTTAGGCCGAACCTTAACCCTATCAGTAACCCCAATCCTATCAATTACCGTAAACCTAATGTAAACTCTAAACGAAACCCTATCATTACCCTAACACACACCCTAATGCTAATTCAAGCCCTAACCTAAACTCTAACCTCAACGAAACTCTAACACTGACTCTGACCCTAAAAAATCTCCTAGCTCTAAAGCTGACTTTTACACTAAACCTAACCCTTACACTAGACCTAGCCATAACAATAATTTTAAAACTATCCCCAAACATAAGCTTAGACCTGACATTAGCCATAGCCCTAATCATAGGCCTAAACATAACACAAACCCCAGAACTTATCCTACCCATAATCCTAGACTTAATCTTAACCCTAACTTTAAGCCTAACCCCAAAATTAACCCTAGCCCTAATCTTAGCCCTAATTTATTCCCTTTCCTAAACCTAGTCCTAACCCTATCCTATGACTACCTCTAAATCTTACCTTAACCTCATCCCTAGTTCTAACCCTATCCCTTACCGGGATAAACCTAGCCCTAACCTTAGGCTTATCATTAGCTCTAGCCCTAACCTATGTCTAATTTTAACTCTAAATCAAACCCTAATCCTTAGCGAAACCTAACCCTAACCCTAAATCTAAATCTATCTTTAACCCTATACCTAAAACAAAACAGAGCCATAACCCTAAACCTAACCCTTAACCTAAACCAAACACTAACCCTTACCCTAAACTTAGCTTGAATTCTAGTTTTAATCTGAAAACTAGGACTAACACTGACCCTGACTCTGACCATAATACTAACCCTACTCTATACAACACCCTAACCCTAATGCTAAACCTAACACTAGACCTATCACTAAGCCTAAACCTAAATTTAACCCTAATTGTAACCCTGATACTTACATTAGCTTTATCCCTAACCCTAGCACTAACTTAACCCCAAACATATCCCTAATCCAAGTTATAACCTGAGTTTTAATCCTAACCCTAATCCTAACCCTAGCCCTAATCATGTTGAGAGCAACAGCCAAAGGGGCTCCAGAAAACTTCCAGCTGCCAGGACACTGCCAGCTGCCAGGAAACTTCCAGTTGCCAGCAAACTTCCAGCTGCCAGCTTATGATTGGCTTACAGAGGCCCCAGCAAACTTCTAGCTGCCAACTGATTGGCTCTTCTGCAGTGATGCTCATTGGGTTGTTTCCCCACCCTTTCAGACCACAGAGCTGCTCATTGGGGGAATTTTTTTGGCTCTGCCAATGCGACCCAGCCAATCAGCCTCAGGAGCAGGAGGAGTGGGGGAGGTTGAGAGGCTTGTGGGAAGGCGGTGGTGGCAGTTGGGCTCTGAAGGTTTTCCTAAAGAGCTGTGTGGTTTGGCTTGTGTGTTCTAAAAATAAAGTTTGTTTCTTTTGACAAGTGGCTCCTGAATTGTGCCCAGCCAGACTGCGGCATTTGGTGGGCTGCACAGGGAACGACTGAGGGTAAGTGATAAGGTAAACTGCTCGCCCCTGGGGGCAGGGCGAGAGGATGGGTAGCCATTTTAAGATTCTTCTTTTGTTTTGTTTCACTTTTGTTTTAAGTTGTCTGTCCCTGGAGATGAGTGAGACGGAAGAAAACTGCTCACATCTGAGGGAAAATTATTTGCGTCTAAGGAACAGATAGGGAGAAAGGACAGTTGGACATTTCAGGAGGATAGAAAGTCTGATATAATGATTTTGTGTTGTTCCATTTTTGTTTCATTCTGTGTCGGTTTTGTTTGGTGTTATCTTGTTGGGTTGAATTATAGTAGAAATATGGGATCAGAAATTAGTAAAAAAACAAACCAAAAGCGTGTTAAGTAAATTGTTAGAGGAAGCAGGCATCCCAGTAAAATCAAGAGCAGTCAGGGCATATGTTGATACAATACAAAAATGTAGCCCATGGCTTTTTAAGGAGGAGTTGTTAAATATATCACAATGGAACCATCATGGTGAAGATTTAAAAAGAATAGAAAAGAAAAGCCCAGGGACTCTGCCAGTTGGCACATTGCCATTGTGGACGTTCATATCTTGTTTGCTTAGTCCAAAGCCTTCAGTTCAGACAATGGTAGAGGAAGAAGAAGACATAATGATTCAAGTAAAAGAGAAGGTCTCTCAAGTTAGTCAGACAGAGGAAAAGATTCAAGTAAAAGAGAAGGCCTCTCAAGCTAGTCAGACAGAGAAAGAAAGTGTAAAACAGAAAAAGCCATCAGGGGGAAAGTTACAACAGGAGACTGCTACTAACACCTTTCTATCACCAGAGGACGTAAGTGTCCAACTAACAAGGCCACCTCCATATGCTGGGAGGTCCCCAACCCCCGCAGTTGATAGTTGGGATCCTGAGACAAGATCTCAAATATTAACATGCCCTGTATTTGAGGCAGGAGGGCAGCGATTTTACCAAGTTTTAAATTTCAAAACAGTGAAGCAGCTAAAAGAGGCTGTAACAACCTATGGTCCTCAAGCACCCTTCACTGTAAGCATGGTCGAATCCATTAACAACTTGAACATGACGCCAGCAGATTGGGCTAATATGTGTAAAGCTGTGCTAAATGGAGGACAATACCTGTTATGGAAGGTTGCCAATGAGGAATTTTGCAAGGAGACGGCTAGGCGAAATGCAGCAGCTGGTTATCCTCAGAGAAATCTAGATATGTTGTTAGGAAAGGGACCTTATGAGGATCAGCAGCAACAAATTGCATATGATCCTGGTGTATACGCACAAATTGCTGCAGATGCAATTAAGGCATGGAAGACTTTACAAGGACATGGAGGTTTACAAGTTCAATTATCTAAGGTAATACAAGGAGCTAATGAACCTTATGCTGAATTTGTAGATAGGCTTATTCAAACAGCTACCAGAGTTTTTGGGAATACAGAACAAGCAATGCCATTACTAAAACACCTGGCTTATGAGCAAGCGAATCGTTGGTGCAGAGATATCATTAGACCATGGAAACATGAAGATTTAAACACATATATTAAATTATGTAGAGACATTAATGAACAAGAGCAAGTCGTGGCAGCTGCAGTAAAACAGGCTTTAGATGCCAGAGACATTAATGAACAAGGGCAAATTGTGGCAGCTGCAGTAAAACAGGCTTTAGATGCCAGGCCAAGAACATGCTACAATTGTGAACAAACAGGACATTTTAAAAGGAATTGCCCCATTGGAGGAGGGTTTAACAAAACTAGGTATCAAAGGAGTAGAATACCAGGTATTTGCCCACGATGCCGTAGAGGGAGACATTGGGCTAATGAATGCCGTTCTCAAACCACCATAGAGGGTACTCCATTATCAAAAAACGAACAAGGACCAGGTGTTTATCCACGATATCGTGGAGAAAGGCATCGGGCTCCATTGCCAAAAAATGGACAGGGGGGCCCAATGCTCCGGGGCCCAAAACCACAAATATACGGAGCACTGGAGGAACCCAGCAACCCCATCAGGGTAGTGCCCAGGACACATTGTCCATCAGATCCCTCATCAGACAAACCAGAGGGAGCGCAGGGTTGGACATCTGCGCCTCCGCCAGAGCAGTACTAACTCCAGAGATGGGAGTTCAAATCATTCCCACAGGGGTGAAAGGACCTCTTCCCAAAGGAACAGTAGGCTTATTATTGGGACGCAGCTCTTCTACTCTAAAAGGACTTATGATAAGTCCTGGGGTAATTGATCCCGATTATGAAGGTGAAATAAAAATTATAGCCAGTTCTCCAAAGGGTATATCAGTAATTTCACCAGGAGATAGAATAGCACAGTTACTAATAATACCCAGCCTACATGATAAATTTTCCAGTCGTACTGTAGAAAGAGGTTCCAAGGGATTAGGCTCCACAGGTGTAGATTGGGCTATGCTTTCTTTAAATTTAGATTCTCGCCCCATGCTAAAACTAAATATTCAAGGACATGAATTTAATGGGCTACTGGATACAGGTGCAGACCTTAGCATCATCTCTCGTCAAGAATGGCCAAAACATTGGCCATTACAACAAGCCACTCAAACGCTTCGAGGCCTAGGAGTGGCGACTAATCCCCATAGAAGTGCAATGGTATTAGATTGGAAGGATCCTGAAGGATGTGAAGGAACTATACAGCCATATGTATTGGATCATCTTCCCGTAAATTTATGGGGACGAGATGTCCTAGATCAATTAGGTTTGACATTAACAAATAACATCAACCAAAATGCACCCACTATTATGACTAGACAAGGTTTTAGGAAAGGAAAAAGATTAGAAAAACAAGAACAAGGTATAGCAGCACCAATACAAATAGATCAAGGAACAGACAGACATGGGTTGGATTTTCAGAAAGGGCCACTGAGACAATAAAAATTACTTGGAAATCAGAAAGACCAGTATGGGTTCCTCAGTGGCCCCTGACTAAAGAAAAGATACAAGCAGCCCATGACCTGGTCAAACAACAATTAGCAGAAGGACATATACAACCTTCTGTATCTCCCCATAATACTCCCATTTTTGTCATCAAAAAGAAATCTGGTAAATGGAGATTATTGCAAGATTTAAGAGCCATTAATAATGAGATGGTTATTATGGGACCTGCTCAATCAGGGATTCCTCAATTGTCTGCTTTGCCAAAAACCTGGTATGTTTTAGTTATAGATATTAAAGATTGTTTTTTTTCAATTCCAATTCATCCTGAGGATAGTCCACGTTTTGCATTTACTATCCCTGCACTGAATCATGAAGGTCCTGATCAGAGATATGAATGGAAAGTACTCCCTCAAGGGATGGCTAACAGCCCAACTATGTGTCAAATTTATGTTAACAAAGTAATCCAGCCACTTAGAAATCAAAATCCTGAACTACAAATATTTCACTATATGGATGATGTATTATTAGCACACAAAGATAAAAACACATTGCTAGAATGTTATGCCACACTTACAAACTTATTAAAAAATTATAATCTAGAGATAGCAATAGATAAAGTACAATTAAATTTTCCAATTAATTATTTAGGAGTTCTATTATCCTCAACCATGGTCCGTCCACCAAAAATTCAAATACGAGTAGATCAACTCAAATCACTTAATGACTTTCAAAAGTTATTAGGAGACATAAATTGGATAAGGCCTTATTTAGGTATACCAACAGGAGAGTTGGGACCTTTATTTGATATCCTAAAAGGTCCATCAGATCCAAATTCACCCCGAATGTTAACGCCTGAAGCAAGAAAGGCATTAAAAATCATTGAAACATATATGGAAAATATGCATTTGGATAGAATTGATATAAGTTTGCCTTTATTATTTATTGTACTACCAACAAAAAATATTCCTACAGGAGTATTTTGGCAAGAAGGTCCATTATTATGGATACATTTATCTTATTCTCCTAACACTATTCTTACTAGGTATCCTGAGGCTGTAGGACAATTAATACTCAAAGGAATAAAAGCAGCAAAGGGAGTGTTTGGAATTTCTCCCAATAAAATTATTACTCCATATACTATGAATCAAATTGATGAGTTAGCTAATGAGTTAAATACTTGGGCAATAATCATGTGCAAATCTAATGTTTCATTTGATAACCACTTACCATCTAATCCTTTATTGTCTTTTTGGTCATTGCATCCTGTAATTTTTCCAAAAATGACAAGAAAAACACCTATCATGAATGCTCCAAATATATTCACTGATGGGTCAAATAATGGTACAGCAGCAGTAGTTACCCCTGATCAAACTTTTACATTTTTAGTACCCAAACAATCAGCTCAAAAGGTAGAGCTTAATGCAGTTTTACAAGCTTTTGTGATGTTTAAAGATTCTGTATTTAATTTATTTTCTGATAGTCAGTATGTAGTTAATGCTATAGTATCTCTTGAAGATGCTGGTAGGATTTCCCCTTCTTCTACTGTTTTCTCTTTGCTTTCCACTATACAAAGTCTAATCTGGGACAGAAAAGATCCATTCTTTATAGGACATATCAGGGCACATACAGGATTGCCTGGAGCCCTTAGTTTGGGCAATGATTTAGCAGATAAAACTACACATGACATACATATTTTCTCTACACTAGAAGAAGCTATAAATTTTCATAAAAAGTTCCATGTCAATGCTAATACTTTACAAAAGCGTTTTAAAATAACTAAGGAACAAGCTAGACAAATAATAAAACAATGTCAAAATTGTGTGACCTTTTTACCACAAGTTAATCTTGGAGTCAATCCTAGAGGATTGATACCTAACCATATTTGGCAGATGGACGTCACACACTTGCCAGAATTTGGAAAATTAAAATATTTGCATGTTACAGTTGATACTTCTTCTGGATTTTTGATGGGCTCCCTTCATGCCGGAGAAAAAACTAAAGATGTTATAGCTCATTGCTTACAAAATTTTGCCACTGTGGGTGTTCCAAAACAGTTAAAAACAGATAATGCCCCTGGTTATACTTCTACCTCTTTTAAACAATTTTGCTCAACATTTGGCATTACTCATATAACAGGAATCCCATACAATCCACAGGGACAAGGCATAGTTGAAAGAGCTCATCAAACTATTAAAATGTACTTAT
The DNA here is from genome assembly GCF_001458135.2 of Marmota marmota marmota. Classification (NCBI taxonomy): domain Eukaryota; kingdom Metazoa; phylum Chordata; class Mammalia; order Rodentia; family Sciuridae; genus Marmota; species Marmota marmota. The sequence goes on along the minus strand of NW_026005640.1, from coordinate 65,134 downwards.
TAAAGCAAAAAGAAGGAATTGGGAAGGGGTATATATTCCCCAAAGATAAACTTAAAATAACCCTTTTTACTCTAAACTTTTTAAATTTGGATTCATCAGGACTTAGTGCTGCGGAAAGGCATATGTGTCCAAAAAATGTACATAAGCCCAAGGTACTTTGGAAGGATATTCTAACAGGACAATGGAAAGGTCCTGACCCAGTAATTGTCTGGAGTCGGGGGTCTGTTTGTGTGTTTCCACAGGGAGAACAGCAGCCGATTTGGATTCCAGAGAGATTAACCAAGGTCCTGACCCAGTGATTGTCTGGAGTCGGGGGTCTGTTTATGTGTTTCCACAGGGAGAACAGCAGCCGATTTGGATTCCAGAAAGATTAACTAAAGCGATTTCTACAGACCAAAAAGAAGATGATTTGGCTCAAATCCATAACAACTGATATCCAAAACTCCAGTTTGGCTATTCTTACATCTGCAACAGAACCAGGATGCTTTTTTCAATATCTATTTTATTATTGCCCTTTGCCATATCATGAAGTTCTATTTTGTTTTTTGAGCTCATACAGACCTAGGTTAATGTTTTGCTGATCAGTTCTATTTTTTGACTATAGAGTTTTTAAACATTGCAATGGAGATTTCACCTGTAAAAAGTTATAAGGCCTTTACTATAATGTTATGTGTTGTATGTATTATATTATGTGTGCACACTTGTGTTTTGTGTTATATGTTTGAATGTATGTATGTCCATATATCATATATGATGAGCGCTCATGATAAAATGGATCCAAATATTTTTTTTTAATTCACGTGATTTAAATGGTTTAATTTAATTGGGTAAACAGCTGTTAAAGATTGTTTTAATATGTGAACACAAAAGAAGGTTAACAGATCTGTTTGTTTACTTTCACCTTTCCTTTTCATTATATTTAATAATTCTCTTAAAGATAATGTAAATTGTTAAGAAAATTGTTTTCTTTTAGTGCCTTCTGTAATGTTACATAATTTTTTCTTTAGCCATTATTGCCAGAATTCCTATCTTCATCCCAGTGCTGGTGAAGTCAAAGATAAAACCAATCTACAGCTTCAAAAAGAGCCATCACTGAACTGCTTGCAGAACTTTCCTGGACTATGTATCACTTGTATGCATTGTGAACGCACTTGTATGCATTTTGAACTATCTGTTGGTGCAGCGACTTGTGGTAGTGTTGGGGTATTTTTGCTGATGGTGTCATCAGTGGTACAATTTTTCCAAAAGGAGCCATCAATTGGCTTGGTGTATTGTTCCCCTTCTGCTTGTGATGGTCGTTCAGCTAAAATTTGGGGGCCAACAGATGTGAGGCAAAGAACCTCACTTGCCTGCTGGTACAAAGACCTATCCACAGGTGTGGCTGTATGCTGGACCGGTAGTCAATGACGGGTAAGATCCAATTGCAATGGTACCAACCTAAGACAGGAGTCTGACACCTTGAGGTCAGCTCATCCGATGACGGTAAGAACCATATATAGTATTGCACAACCTAAGGCAGGCACGGTCAATAAGCCACATGCTTGTTTTTTAAGCAGAGAGGGGGAGATGTTGAGAGCCACAGCCAAAGGGGCCCCAGCAAACTTCCAGCTGCCAGCAAACTTCCAGCTGCCAGCTGATGATTGGCTCACAGCGGCCCCAGCAAACTTCTAGCTGCCAACTGTTTGGCTCCTCTGCGGTGATGCTCATTGGGTTGTTTCCTCACCTTTTCAGACCACGGAGCTGTTTTTTGGGGGACTTTTTTTGGCTCTGCCCACATGACGCAGCCAATCAGCCTCAAGAGCAGGAGGAGTGGGGGAGGCTTGTGGGAAGCCGGTGGTGGCAGTTGGGCTCTGAAGGTTTTTCTGAAGAGCTGTGTGGTTTGGCGTCTGTGTTCTAAAAACAAAGTTCGTTTCTTTTGACAAGTGGCTCCTGAATTGTGCCCAGCCAGGCTGCAGCATTAATCAAAATCATAACCCTAGCCCTAACCCTAGCTCTAACCCTATCCATTGCCATAACCATAACCCTAGGTCTAAACCTAATTCTATCCCTAATCCTAAACCTATGCATTATTCTAAACCAAACCTAAACCCTAAACCTCACCCTATCAATACACTAACACTAATATAACCCTGATTTAAGCCCTAACTTTAAAACTTAACCTATCCCAAACTTATGACTCAGATCTTGACCCTAATAATACCCTTGGCTTTAAAACTGACCCTAACCCCAAAACTCACCATTACATTACATGTATCCATAAACCCTACCCTAAAACTATCTTTAACCATAATCCTAGATCTGATTCTAGCTCTAGCCCTAATCGTAGCCCTAACCCTAAAACGAACTGTAGCCATCATCCTAGCCGCAAACCTAACCTTAATCATAAACTTTACCCTAACCATAGCCCTAACTCAAATTCTAACTGTCACCCTGTCTCTAAACCTAGATATAATGCCATTCCTTACCCTAAACGTAACCGTAACCCTAACACTAGACCTAAGGTGAACACTAATCTTAGCAATAATTCTAGCCCTTATTTAAATCTATCTTTAACCCTAACTTTAACCCTAGCTCTAAGACTACCTCTAACTCTCACACTAGACCTATCTCCACTTCTATCCATATCCATTACCATAATCCTAACCCTAGCCCTAACCCTAGCCCTAAAACTAGCCATAAACATGGCCTAATCCTTATTCTCAGTCCTAACCCTAGATCTAAACCAAACTCTAAATCTAACCCTAAACCTTAGCCTAAGCCTAAAACTAACACAAGCCCTAGCCCTAAAATTAATCATAAAACTAGCCCTAATCCTAGCCCTTGCAGTAAAACAAAACTGAACAATAGCCCTAACCCTAAACCTTAAATTAAACCAAACTTTAACAACACCAAGACCTAACCCTAGCCCTAATTTGAGTCCTAAACTTAACTGTAATATTAACCCAAATTCTGACTCAAATCCTAACACTCACCTTTGCTCTAAACACCACCCTAACTTTAAACTGAACCCTTACAGTAACCCTTGCTGTAATTCGAGTCCTAACCCTAAATCTAAAACTAAATCTGACCCTATTAACCTAAAACTAACACTAGCTCTAAATTGCACCCTAACCTTAAACCTAATCCTAACACTAGAGGTTTAACCCATAACCATAACCCTAAAACTAACCCTAAAAACCCTAGTTCTTTCTTTAGCCATTGCTCTAACCCTAGCCATAACCCTAACACAAAAACTAGCTCTAATCTGAGCCCTAAATCTAGCTTTAACCCTAACTGGAGCCCTAACCCTATCACTAACCCTATCCCTTACCCTATGCCAAACCATAAACCTAATGTTAATCCTAACCCTAATCCTTAATCTAATCCAAACCCTAACCCTATTACTAGCCCTAACTGTAGACGTCATTCTAGCTCTAACCGTAACCCAAACCTTAACACTAACCCTGACCTTATTCTTACCCTAACACTAATCATAGGTCTAAACCTGAACCTTACCCTAAACCGAACCCTAACACTAGCCCTACTGGTAACTTTATACCTAATCCTAACCCTAACACTAGCCCTAGACCTAAACCTAATCCTTATCTATCCATAACTCTAGCACTAGACCTAATGAAAAACCTAGCACTAGCCTAATAATAACCCTTAGCCTAAAGCAAAACACTAACCCTTCCCTAGACTTAACCCTAGTCCTAATTCTGGCTTTCACATTTAACATAAACATAAACTGAACACTGACCCTGACACTAACCCTGACACTAACACAAACCCTAGCTCTAAAATCACCCTAACCCTAAACCCAACTCTAAAACTATACTTAGCTCTAACACTAACCTTAAAACTAGCCCTAATTATTACAAATTTCTTACATTTGCCCTAGCCCTAACCTATTGCAAAACTTAGCCCTAAACCACGCCCTACCCTAGCTTTAAACCTAAAGCTAACCATAACCTAACCTTAGTCCTAATTCTAAACCTAAGCCTAACCCTATACCTAATCCTATGCATAACACTAGCCCTATCACTAGCTCTAACTTTATCAATTACCCTAATGATAACCCTAATGCTTCTGCTAACCCTACCCTGAACACTAATCCTATCCCTAACACTAACCTTATCCATTACCTACACCTAACCTGAACTCTAATCCTAAAACTATCATTAACCTATCCCTAACCATAATGATAACTTGAGCCTTAAACCTAATCCTTAATCTAATAAAAACCCTAACACTGACCCTGACCCAAATAATACCCATAGCACCAAACCTAACCCTAAAAGAAAACTGTCCCTTACAATAGACCTAGCTATAAATCAAACCCTAAAACTCTCCCTAACTGTAACCCTAGACATGATATTAGCCCTGGCTCTAATCCTAGTCCTAATCCTAACACAAACCTTAGCCCACATTGTAGCCATAAACCTTCCCTTAATCATAAACATAACCCTAACCATAACCCTAATTCTAATCCTCACCCTAGTCCTAAAAATAGCTATAATGCCATCCCTTAACCTAAACCTAACCCTAACCCTAACACTAACATTAACCCTAGGCCTAAACCTAGGGCCAACACTAATACTAACCCTAGTCCTAATCCCAGCCCTTATTTAGCCCTATCCCTGAACCAACCTAAACCCTAGCTCTAAGACTAACTCAAACTCTCAACCTAGCCTTATACCTAGTTCTAACACTATCCCTTACCATCACCCTATACCTATCCCTAAACTTAGCCCTAATCCTAGCCCTATCCTTACCCCTAGATCAAAGCCTAGATCTAAACCTAACTCTAAATCTAACCCTAAACCTAAGCCTAAACCTCACACTAACATTAGACCTAATCCTAACATTAATCCTAAAACTAACCCTAACTCTTCCCCTAGCCCTAAAACAAAACCAAATCATAACCCTAGCCCTAGAAATTAATGTAAACCAAACCCTAAACCTACACCTAGCCCTAATCCTATCTCTAATTCTAGTCCTAACACTAATCTGAAAACTAATCCAGACCCTGACTCTGACCCTAACATTAAACCTAGCTCTAAACATCATTGTAACCGTAAACTTAACCCTAACACTAGACATAGCCTTAAATCTCACTCTATCGATAGCTGTAACCATAATGCTACTTTGTACATTAGCCATAGCCTTAAACCTAGCCCTAACGTAACCCAAAATCCTAGCCTTAATCCAAGTCCTAAACCTATTGTGTTTTTTTTAATATTTATTTTTTTTATTTTTTTTGGTGGACACAACATCTTTATTTCATTGGTATGTGGTGCTGAGGGTCAAACCCAGCACCCCATGCATGCCAGATGAGCCTCCTATTTCTTGAGTCATATCCCCAGGCCCTAAACCTAGCTTTAACCCTAAATGTAAACCTAACTCTAACCCAAATAAAAGCCCTAATCCTGTACATAACCCTACCACTAATTTAAGGTCTAACCCTATCCATTACCCTAATGATAACCCAAACCTTATTCTAACCCTAGGCCTAACCTTAACCCTATCCATTACACTAAACCACACCTAAACTCTAAACCTAAGCCTTTCATTACCTTAACCCTAAAATTAATGATAATGCAAGCCCCAAACCTAAACCCTAACCTAACCCAAACCCTCACTTTGATCCTGACCCTAATATAACCCTAGCGCTAAAATTGAACCTTAGTATAAACCTAATCCCTACACTGGACCAAGCCATAAACCTAACACTAAATCTATCCCTAACTGTAATCCTAGACCTGACATTAGCCCTAGCCCTAATACTAACCCTAACATTAACACAAACATTAGCCCTCATCCTAGCCCTAAACCTAGCTTTAATCATAACCCTAACACTAACATTAACCATAGCCCTAAACCTAGGGCCAAACTAACTAACTCTAGACCTAACCCTAATACTAACCCTAGCCCTAGACCTCAACCTATCTGTAACCCAATACGTTACTCTAAACATAATTCTAACTCTATCCCTAACCCAAGGCCTAAACCTAACACTAACATTTGGCCCTCATTTAGCCCTATCACTAATCCTAAACCTAACCCTAACCCTAGCACTAAGACTAACTCTAACTCTCATACTAGCCCTATCACTAGTCCTAACTCTATCACTTACCATAATCCTAAACCTAACCCAAACCCTAGTCCTAACCCTTGCCCTATCCTTACCCCTAGCCCTAGCCATAGATCAAAACCTAACTCTAAATCTAACCTTAACTCGAAGCCTAAGCCTAACCATTATAAATAAATCTATATATAGACTCTATGTCTACAGATGTTGGCTTCAATTATTATTTAGAATATGGTCATTAGTTTCATAAAAGGCATACCATTTCTGGTGGTGTAAAGAGAACTGAGGGTCAAAGGTATGATGCTATGATAAGTGGGAAAGGAGTAAGGGTATGTGATTAATCTAACTTAGCAACTTTGGAGTAGAACTCTAATGAATAGACAGGGGAAATTTATGGAAGAACATATAAATTCAAACTCCTTATCTGTATTCATAAAATTAACCTATATATAAATAGTAAAAGTTAGGAGGCTAAAAGTGAGATAGAGGGAGAAATAAAAAAATAAGAAAAAAATAATAAGGAAAGAAAGAAAGAGATGGAGAAAGAAAATAAATGCAAATAAAGAGGTCGTGAGGTGGGGCCTATGCAATTCCTCTATATTATACTATTCTAGTGATTCAGTTCTTCAAGTCCAATTTCATGGAAAGTTCTTGGATTCACATATGTTTAGGTTGTGAAAACCATAGCGGGAAGGGTAGAAAGGAATGAATGAGAAGAGCAAGAAAAGAAAAGTAAGAAAGAATAAATGTCTCTCAGAATTCTGTTTTCTTTTCTTGCAGTAGTTGGAGTTGTTTATTCCTTGCTTGAGTCTCAGTGCTTAGGGGGGTGGAGGTAGCCAGGGTGAGAGGGCTTGAGCATCTACCTGGAGCCTCCCTACTCTTATCTATGAATTGGAAACCAGGTGCCTGTACAGTTGCTGTTCCGCATTGATAGCTATGCCCCACAAAATCTTGTGAGAAAAATCTTGAATTATCACAGCTGGAGGTAGGGGAGTTTGAAACCAGGTACCTGATAAGCTGAAAAACCAAGCTGGTAGCCATGACCACTGATAGATTGCAAGTAAGGTTTTGCAAGATGGATTCCATCTATTACCCATGTATGGTGTTTGGTGAGGTGGGTGGTTCTGGAGTGACCTTTTGCTGTGTCCAGAGCTCGGTCTGGTGACCCTCAAGCAAAGCCTCTGTGTTCTGTGCTGCCTTTCATCCGCACAGAGAGCACCCGTGTGGCTGAGTCTGCTGTTTGTGCCCAGAGAAACTGCACAGCCAAGACTTCCATCTGCACCAAGAGCACCCATGCAGCCCTAGTTTTCTTCAAATTTTTATGATGCTGGGCAGGATTCATCTTTTACTTAGCTTTACTATGCTCCACAGGTTTGGGCTTACTCGGTTCAATGGATTGCTGTCAGGAACAGTTTGTATTTTAAGGTTTCCCTTCATTATGGCTTATTTTTTTGTGAATGAAAATTGAGCTGGAAATCAAACAGGGTTGGCAGGACATGCTTGAAACTTCACACAATCAGTTCTCAATGGGCACTCTCTGGTTTCCTTCTTTTGAAGGTACACCAAATATTAAGCATGCAATAGAAACAGTATCCAAGAGCCCTTAAGGAGAAAACAGAGAAATATGTATATACTGAAATAAGACTCCCAAAAATTTGATCAAATTTCCTTGATACCGTGTAGTATTCATCTTTTAGTGTTCCACTACGCTCCCCAAGGTTAGCATTTCTAGGGTCAATGGTTCTCTAAACAGGTAAGCATTAGTGTTACAGTTAGGTTTAGGGCTAGCTTTAGAGCTAGTGTTAGGGTTAGAGTTTGTTTTGTTCAAATTTCTTTGATACTGGGAAGATTTATCTTTTACCTAGCCTTACTATGTGCCCCAGTTTTGGGCCTTCTCAGTTCAATGGTTCGCTGTTAGGAATAGTTTGCTTTTAATGTCTCACTTCATTTTGACCTATATGGGTAAATGGGAATGGAGCTGGAAATCAGAGGGTTGGTGCTAGCTGGTGAAACTTCACATAATCAATCAGTTGTCTGTGGGCACTCTCTGGTTTATTCCTTGTAAAATGAGTCATAAGCTGTAGCACACAAAACAACTTCATCCAAGAGCACTGTATGAGAAAACAGGGAAATATGCATGTACTGAAATACCTCCCCCAATTATTTGGTCACATTTATTTGCTACTGTGCAGGATTAATCTGTAAGCTTGCCGCACTAGTCTCCCCAAGTTTAAAACTTCTATGATGAAAGGTTCTCTTAACAGGTTAGGCTTAGTGTTATTCTTAGTGTTAGAACAAGTGTTAGAACTAGTGTTAGGGTTAGTGTTAGTTTTTTTCAACTTTTTGGATACTGGGCAGAATTTATCTTTTTCCTATTCTTAGTATGATCCACATGTTTGGGACTCCTAGGTAAAAGGTTGCTCTCAGGAGCAGTTTTAATTTTCATGTTTCACTTCATTTTGCCATATATGGGTGAATGGAAAAGGAGCTGGCCTCAAACAGGGTTTGTGCTAGCTGCTTGAAACTTCACACACTCAATCAGTTCTCAGTGCACATTCTCTCATTTGATTCTTGTGGTAGTAGCCCAAAGCTGAATTAGAAATACACAGCTTTATCTGTGAGCACTTTAGGAGCAAGCTTCATTTTTTGCATGGATTCCTTTGATATTATACAGGATTCTTCATTTTCCTAGTCTTAGTAGGATCCCCAAGTTTGGTTTTTCAAAGTTTGTCAGTTCACCGTCAGAAACAATTTTAATTTTTATGTTTCACTTTATTATGGCTTATAGATGTGAATGAAAATGGAGCTGGAAATTAAACAGAGTTAGTACTAGCTGCTTGAAACTTCACACACTCAATCAGCTCTCTGTGGGCACTCTCTGGTTGTTCCTTATGAAATTACCTTAAACTGAAGCATGAAAAAATAATTAATCCAAGAGTACATTAGGAGAATACAGGAAAATATACACATACTGAAATACCTCCCCCAATTACTTGGTCAGATTTATTTGATACTGCAAAGGATTCATCTATTAACTTGCCCACTGGGCTCCTTTATTTGTGGACTAATATGATCAATGGTTTTCTAAACAGGCTATGTTAGATTTAGTATTAGGTTAGGGATAGGGTTACAGCTAGTGTTTTGTTAGATTTAGTCTTGTTTAAATTTCTTTGAAACTGGTCAGGATTTAACTTTTACCTAATCTTACTGTATTCTCTCGGTTTGGGCCTCCTGGGTCAAGGGTTTTCTCTCCTCAGCAGTTTGTATTTTAAGTTTTCATTGCATTTTGACCTATGCTTGTAAAAGGAAATGGAGCTGGAAATCCAACAGGGTTAGTGATAGCTACTTCAAACCTCACAGATTCAATCAGTTTTCTATGGGCATTCTCTGGTTTATTCCTTGTAAAAGTAGCCCTAAGATTAAGCATGCAAAGCAACTTTATGTGAGAGCACTTTAGGAGAAAACAGGGAAATATGCATGTACTGAACTACCTCCCCAATTATTTTATCTGATTTCTTTGATATTGTGAAAGATTCATCTGTTAGCCTACCCAACTTGGCTCCCAAAGTGTGGGACTTCTAGGATCAAAGGGACTCTAAACAGGTTAAGGTTAGTGTTAGGACAAGGATTAGACCTAGAGTTAAGGTAAGAGTTTTGTTTTCTAACTTCTAAGATACTATGCAGGATTCATCTTTTTCCTATTTTGACTATACTTCAAATGTCTGGGCCTCCTACATAAAGGGTTTGCCTTGAGGAACAGTTTCAATTTTCATGTTTCTCTTCTTTTTGCACTATAGTGTTGAATGGAAATGAAGCAGGAAATTGAACAGGGTTTGGGCTAGCTGCTTTAAACTCACACACTCCATCAATATTCAGTGAGCATAATCTGGTGTTTCCTGTGGAAGTAGCTCTAAGATGAAATAGAAACAGTTTTATCTCTGAGTGATTTAGGAGCCAGCAGAATACTCATGTACTGAAAGAGCTTCAAATTCTTTTTGGTTGGATTAATTTGATACTGTACAGAATTCATTCTTGACATAGCCTTAATAGGCTTCCCAAGGTTGGGCCTTCAAGGTTCAATGGTTCAGTGTCAGAAACAGTTTGAATGTTTAGGTTTCACTTCATTATGGTCTATAAGTGTGAATGCAATGGAGCTGGAAATCAAACAGGGTTGGTGCTAGCTGCATGAAACTTCACACCCTCAATCAACTCTCTGTGGGCACTCTTTGATTTTCTTTGTGAAAATACCTTAAGCTGAAGCATGAAAAGCAATTTATCCATGATCACTTTAAGAAAAAAACATGGAAATATGAATGTACTGAAATACATCTCCAAATTTTTTATCAAATTTATTTGATACTGCACAAGATTCATCTGTTTGGCTGTGCTGCTAGGCTTCCCATGTGTGAGACTTCTATGATCATAGGTACTCTAAACAGGTTAGAATTAGTTTAGGATTGGGTTAGATCTAGTGTTAGAGTTAGAGTGAGTTTTGTTCAAATTCATTTGATACTTGGCATGATTCATCTTTTACCTACCCTTACTATTTTCCCCACGTGTGGGCCTTATCCCTTCAATGGTTTGCTGTCAGGAACAGTTTATATTTTAAGGTTTCCTTCTTTTTGACCTATATGGATAAATGGAAATGGAACTTGAAATCAAGCAGGGTTGGTGCTCACTGCTTAAAACTGCACACACTCAATCAGTTCTATGTGGACACTCCAGTTTCTTCATTGTGAACGTTTCTCAAAGCTGAAGAATGCAAAAACATCTTTATCCAAAAGTACTGTAGGAGATAACAAAGAAATATACATGTACTGAACTACCTCCCCAAATTATTTGTTCAGATTTTTTTCAACTGCACAAGATTCATCTGTTAGTTTGCCCCACTAGGCTCCCTTAATTTGGGAATTCTATGATCAAAGGTTCTCTAAACAGATTAGGGTTAGGTATATGGTTAGGGTAAGGGCTAGGTTTAAACCTAGTGTTAGAGTTAGAGTCAGCTTTGTTCATGTATCTTTGATACTAGGCAGGATTCATGTTTTACCTAGCCTCACAAAGTTTCCTGGGTTGGGCCTTCTCATTCAATAGTTTGCTGTCTGGAACAGTTTCTATTTTAATGTTTCACTTTATTTTTGAACTATTTTCTTGAAGAGAAATGGAGCACAAAATCAAACAGGGTTGCCAGCTTCTTGAAACTGCACACACTCAATCAGTTCTCTGTGGGCATTCTCTGGTTTGTTCCTTGTGAATGTTGCCCTCAGCTGAAACATGCAAAGCCACTTTATCTCAGAGCACTTTTGGAGAAAATAAGGAAATATACATGTACTGAAACACTTCTCACTATTATGTGCGGGATTTCTTTGATTTCTTTGATACTATGCAGGATTCATCTGTTAGCTTGCCCCCACTAGGCTTCTTAGTTTGGGACTTCTATGATCCAAGGTTCTCTAAACAGGCTCGGGTGAGCTGGAGGGTTAGGATTAAGGATAGATCTAGTGTTAGGTTTACAGTAGTTATTTTCAAATTTTATTGATACTAGGCATAATTTATCTTTTACTTAGCCTTACTATGTTCTTACTAAATTTATTTGATACCAGTCAGAATTCATCTTTTACCTAGCATTACCATATTTCCCAGGTTGGGCCTTCTCAATTCAATGTTCACTGTCAGAAACAGTTTGTGTTTTAAGGTTTCCCTTCATCTTACTTCTATGGGTTAGGGTAAAGTTTAGGGCTATGGCTCAGTTTTGTTTTAGTGGTAGGGCTAGGGTTATGGCTAGATTTTGAATTAGTGTTAGGATTAAGGCTGTGTTAGGGTGAGGTTTATGCTTAGAGTTAGGGTTAGATTTAGAGTTAGGGTTAGATCCAGACTTAGGGTTAGGGCTAGGGTTAGTGTTACTGTAAGGGATAGGGTTAGAACTAGGGAAATGGCTAGGACGAGAGTTAGATTTAGATTTAGGACTAGGCTTAGGGTTAGGATAAGAGTTAAAGCTAAAATAGGGCTAGGATTAGGGCTAGGGTTAGTGTTAAGGATAGGCTTAGGGGTAGGTATAGGTTTAGGATTAGCATTGGGGTTAGGATTAAGTTTAGGGAAATGGGTGGAGTTATAGCTAGCTTTAGGGCTAGATTGAGGTTTAGAATAAGGATTAGGGCTAGGGTTAGTGTTTATGTTAGGATTAAGGCTAGTTTTATGGCTAGGGTTTCTGTTAGGTTCAGAGCTAGAACTGCAGCTAGGGATAATGTCTAGTCTAGGTTTATGATTAAGGATAGTTTTAGGGTTAGGTTATGGCTAAGTCTAGTGTCAAGCTATGTTTATGGTAAGGGTAAGGTTTAGAGTTAGGGGTATTATAAGGGTTTTGGTCTGGATTAGCATTTGGTTTAGGTCAAAGTTTATGTTTAGGGCTTGAATTAGTGTTAGGTTTAGGCTTAGGGTTAGGGTAATGGTTAGGGTTAGGTTTAGGTTTCAGTTAAGGTTTAGGGTAATGAATGGGTTAGGTTTAGCAATAGGGTTAAGGTTAGCATTAGCTTAAAGTTATGTTTAGTATAATGGTTAGATTTAGAGCTAGGGTTAGGGCTAGATTATGGTTTGGATTAAGTCTAAAATTAGAGTTATTTTTAGGGATAGGGTTAGGGTTTGGTTTATGGTAACTGTTAGGTTTAGGGCTAGGGTTATGGTAAGTTTAGGGTAAGGGTTAGTGTTTGAGCTAGGGGTAGGGCTAGTGCGAGGGTTAGGTTTATGTTTAGGTGTAGGGATATGTTTATGGTTAGGGTTTGATTTAGGGTTCGGGTTATGGCTAGAGTTTTCATTACACTTAGGGTTAGGTTTATGGTAATGGATAATGTTAGATTTAGGTTTAGGGTTAGGGTTAGGTTATGGATTCGGGCAAGTTTTAGGATTAGTTTTAGTATAAGACTTAATGTTTCAGCTAGGGTTAGGGCTATGGAGAGGTTTAGGTTTATGGTTAAGTCTTGGGATACATTTATGTTTAGGGTACTTTTAGTGTTAGGAATAGTGTTATAATTAGGGTTAGGGTTAGGGTTAGGGTAATTGACAGGGTTAGAACTAAAGTTCGAGCTAGGATTAAGGTTAGGATAAGAGCTAGGGTTAGGGTTATGGTTTAGGATAGTGCTAGGGTAATGTTTAGGGTAAGAGTTTGGCTTTGAGCTAGGGTTAGGTCTAAGGCAATTGTTAGTGTCAGGGTTAATGTTAGGGCTAGGGTTCCAGTGAGGGATATGCTTAGGGCTAAGTTTAGGCCTAGGATTATACATAGGTTTTGTGTTAGGTTCAGGGCTAGGGTTAGGATTATGGTTAGGGATAGGGCTACTGTTAGGATTAAGATTAGGGTTAAAATAGGGTTAGGGCTAGTGTTATGTTTAGGGCTAGTATAAGGGTTTTGGTTATGGTTAGGTCTAGTGTTAGAACTAGGTTTTGTGTTAGGGTCAGGTTTAGAAATAGGTCAATGTTAGGGTCAGCGTCAGTGTTCTGGATAGGATTAGGGTTAGGGTTAGATTTAGAATTAGGACTAGTGTTAGGTCGAGAGGTAGGCTAACTGTTTAGTTTATGTTAAGGGTTATTGTTATTGCTAGAGCTAGGATTTTCTTTAGGTCTAGGGCTAGAATTATAGAATTAGTATTAGTTTTGGTATAGATCTAGTATTAGTGTTAGGTATATGTATAGGCTTATCTGTAGGGCTAGTGTTAGGGTTTGATTTAGAGTTAGAGTCAGGTTTAGACCTAGGGTTACTGTTAGGATCAGAATAAGGGTCAAGGATAGGGTTAGAACTAGAATGCGGGCTAGGGATAGGACTAGTAATACTGTTAGTGTTTAAAATAGGCTAAGGATTGGGGTTAGGACTAGTGTTAGTATTTGGTTTAGGATTTGGCTGAGGGTAAGGGATAGTGTTAGAGCTAGGGTTAGGGATAGGGTTAGTGTTAGGTTTAGGGCTAGTGTTAGGGTTAACATTAGGGTTTTAGCTAAGGTTAGGACTAGTATTAGGCATAGGATTTGTGTTAGGTTTTGGGTTAGGGTTATGACAATGACTAATGTACGAACTAGGGTTACAATTAGGGCTAGTTTAAGTGTTAGTTTTAAGGCTAGGTCTGGTGTTAGGGTTAATTTAAAGTTAGGGTCATGTTTAGAGCTAGGATTAGTGTTAGGATCAGTGTCAAAGTCAGGGTTATTTTTAGACTTAGGGTTAGAACTAGGTGTAGGTTCATGGTTTGGTTTATGTTAAGGGTTAGCTTTAGGGATATGTTTTTATTTTGTTTCAAGGGTAGGGCTAGGGGTACGGCAAGTTTTAGGATTAGCATTATTGTTAGTATTATTGTTAGGGTTTGGTTTAGGGGTATGGTTATGGTTAAATTTAGAGTTAGGTTTAAATTTAGAGTTAGGTTAAGATCCATTGTTGGGCTAGGGGTGAGGATAGAACTAGGAATAGGGCTATGGCAAGAGTTAGAGTTAGTCTTAAGGCTAAGTTTAGGGTTAGGATAAGACTGAATTAGGGTTTGTTCTAGGCTTAGTGTTAGGGTTAGGCCTAGGGTAAGGGCAAGGGTTATGATTAGGTTTAAGATTATGGTTAGGTATAGGGTTATGGTTAGGTTTAGGGTAAGGGATGGGGTATAGCTAGGTTTAGGGCTAGGGCAAGGGTTAGAATTAGGGTTAAATGTCGGGTTATGGTTCGGGCTAGGATTAAGGCTAGGTTGAGGGCTAGGGCCAATTTCAGGTGCAGCTTTACAGTTACAGATAGTTTTAGGGTTAGATTAGATGTAGTGTAAGGGTTAGGTTTAGGGTTAGAGTCATGTTTAGAGCTAAGGGTATTGTTTGCCTCAGGGTCGTGATTAGTGTTTGGGTTAGGTTAAGGTTTAAATTTAGGGCTCCCATTATCATTAAGTTAGGATTATGGTAATGATATAGTTAGGTTTAGGTTTCAAGTTAGGTTTAGTGTAATGGATAGAGTTAGGATTAGGGATATTATAAGGTTTGGCCTAGGGTTAGCAATAGGGTTAGGATTATGGTTAGGGTAATGCATAGCGTTAGAACTAGGGTTAGAGCTAAGGTTATGGCTATTATTAGTGCTAGGATTAGGGTTAAATTTAAGGATAGGGTTAAAGTTCATTTTAGGGCTCAAATTAGGCTAGGTTTTGGGTTAAGTTAGGTCTAAGGTTAAGGTTATTGCTAATGGAAGTAGTAGGGTTACAATTAGGGGTAGTTTTAGGGTTAGAATTAGGGCTAGGGCTAGGTCTACTTTTATGTTTAGGATGATGTTTAAAGCTAGGGTTAGTTTTAGTGTCAGAATCAGGGTTAGGGTTAGTTTTAGAGTTCTGCTTAAATCTCGAATTAGGGCTAGGGTTATGGCTAGGTGTAGGATTAGGGTTTGGTTTAGGTTAAGGGTTAGGGTTAGGTTTATGGATCGGTTTTGTATTAGGGCTAGGTCTAGAGTTAGGGCTAGTTTAAGAGTAGCATTAGGGATAGGGTTAGTGTTAGATTTAGGCTTAGGCTTTGAATTAGAGTTAGATTTAGAGTTAGGTTGAGGGCTAGGGCTAAGGAAATGGCAAGGCTTAGGCCTAGGTTTAGGGCTAAGTTTAGAATTCCAGTAAGGGATAGGGTTAGAACTAGTTTTAAGGCTAGGGAGAGAGTTAGACTTAGTTTTAGGTATAGGGTTAGGGTTAGGTTTAGGGATAGGTCTAAATTAGGTTTAAGATTAGGGATCGGTTTGGTTTTAAGTAAGGCCTAGGTTTAAGGTTAGGGTTATGATTAAGGCCATGTTTAGTGCTAATATGGGCTCGGGATTGTGTTCGGGTTAGGACTAGGATTATATCTAGGGCTAATGTCAGGTCTAGTGTTATGGTTATGGATAGTTTTAGGGTTAGGTTTTGGCTAGCTCTAATGTAAGGATTAGGTTTAGGGTAAGGATTAGGTTAGAGCTAGGGGAATTATTAGGGTCAGGGTAATGGTTATGTTTTCTTTTAGGTTTGAGTGTAGGGTTAGGGCTTAAATTAGCATTAGGGTTATGGTTAGGGTAATGATAGGGTTAGATTTAGGGTTCAGGTTAGGTTTAGGGTAATTGATGGGGTTGAGGTTAATGATATGTTTAGGTTTAGGCCTAGGGTTAGCATTAGGGAAAGGGTTATGTTTAGGGTAATTGATACAGTTAGAGTTAAAGTTAGGGCTAGGGTTATGGTTAGGATTAGGACTTGAAATAGATTTAGGCCTAGAATTAGCATTAGGGTATGGGTTATGATTAGGGTAATAGATAGAGTTATAGCTAAGTTCATAGCTAGACTTATGGTTAGGATTAGGTCTTGAGTTAGTGTTAGGATATGGATTAGAACTAGGGTTAGGGTTAGTGTTATGTTTAGTATAAGAGTTAAGTTCTGAGCTATGATTAGTGTTAGATCAAGGGATAGGTTCAGGGTTATGTTTAGAGATAGGATTATAGTAGGTTTAATGTAGGTTTAGGGTTAGGGTTAGAGTTAGGGGAATGGTTATAATTAAAGTTAGGGTTATGGTTAGGGTAATAAATATGGTTTGATGTAGGTTTAGGGTTAGGGACAGGGTTAGATTTAAATTTAGTGTTAGAGTTAGGTCTAAGATTATGTTTAGGTTTATGGTTAGGGTTAGGGCTATAGTAAGTATGAGTTTAGGGTTAGGTCTAGGGTTATTTTTCTGTTTAGGTTTAGGATTATGGTTAGGTTTAAGGCTAGGCTTACAATAAGGGTTAGGGTTAGGGTTAGGGTAATGGGTAGCTTTAGATCTAGGCTTAGGGCTAGGGTTAAGGTTACAATTAGGACTAGGTTTAGGGTTATATTTAGGGATAGCTATAGGTTTATGTTTATATTAAGGGTTATATTTCTAGCTAGGGTTAGGTCTAAGACGAGGGTTAGTTTTGGGTTAGGGCTAGGGTTAGGGTTAGGGTTATGCTTAGGGTTAGGTTAAGGCCTAGGATTAGCTCTAGGTTTTGTGTTACGTTTAGGCCTAGGTTTAAAACTGTGGGTAATGTAAGAGCTAGGGTTATGATTAGTGCTAGTTATAGGGTTAGGGTTATGCCAAGATCTAGTGTTAGATTTTCAGTTAGAGTCAGGTTTAGAAGTAGGTTTACTGTTAAAGGTAGAGTCAGTGTTTGGGTTAGAGTTCAAGTTAGGGTTACAGCAAGAATTAGGACTAGGTTTAGGTCTAGGGGTAGGGTTAGTGTTTATTTTAGGATAAGGGTTATTGTTAGGCCTAGGACTAGGTTTTTGTTTAGGTCTAGGGCTAGAGTTAAGGCTAGATTTAGGATTAGGTTTAGGTCCAGAGCTAGTGTTAGTTTTTAGTCTAGTGTTAGGGTCAGGTTTAGAATTAGGGTTTGTGTTAGTGTCAGAATAAGTGTCAGGGTTAGTGTTTGGGTTTGTGTTAGAAATAGAGCTAGAATGAGGGCTAGGGTCAGGACTATTAATAAGGTTAGGATTTTCTTTAGCCTAAGGATTAGGCATAGGTCTACGGCTACCATTAGGGTTAAGGTTATTTATAGGGTAAATGATAGCCTTCGAGCTAGGTTCAGGCTAGAGTTAGGGTTATGGTTAAATCTAGGTTTAGGGCTTGGATTAGGGCTACATTTTGTGTTACAGTTAAGGCTAATGTTAATGCATTGGATAATGTAAGAACTGGGGTTTTAATTACAGTTAGTTTTAGGGTTAGGGTTAGGGGTAGGTCTAGTGTTAGGGTTAGGTTTAAAGTTAGGATGATATTTAGAGCTAGGCTTAGTGTTAGGTTATAGTCAGTGTCAGGGTCAGGGTTAGGACTCAAATTAGGAATAGGTTTACTTTTAGGTTTCAGTTTCAGGTTAGGAGGGTATTTAGAGCTAGGGTGAGTGTTAGGATATTAGTTAGGGTCAGGGTTAGATTTAAGGTTAGGGTTAGGACTCAAATTAAGGCTATGTTTAAGTCTAGGTGTAGTGTTTGGGTTTGGTTTAAGTTAATGTTTATGGTTAGGGCTATTGCTCAGTTTGTTTTAGTCCTAGGTTTAGGGTTAGGGCTAGTTTTATGATTAGCATTAGGGTTAGGGCTAGTGTGTGTGTTAGGCTTAGGCTTAGAGTTACGTTAAGATTGGATGTTAGGGTTAGATAAAGGTTTAGGGCTAGGTCTAATGATCGGGCAAGGCTTATGGCTAGGTTTAGGGTTATGGTAAATGATAGGGATATAACTAGGGATAAGGCTAGGGTGAGAGAGTTAGTCTTAAGGTTAGGGTTATGGTTAGTTTTAGGGATAGGGCTAAATTAGGGCAAGGATTAGAACTAAGGTTAGTGTTCAGCTTAGGCATAGCATTAGGGCTAGGTTTAGGGATAAGTTTAGGGCAAGGGATGTGTTATACCTAGGTTTAGAGGTAGAGTGAGGGTTATAATTAGGATTAGGGCTAGGGTTAGGGTTAGTGTTATGATTAAGAATAGGGTTAGGGCTAGGATGAGGGCTATAATTTGTTGTAGGTTTAGGTCTAGAATTAGGGCTAGGGATAATGTCAGGTCTAGTGTTACAGTTAGGAGTAAATTTCGGATTAGGTCTATGTCTTAGTCTAGTGTAAGTGTTAAGTTTAGGGTAAGGGTCAGTTTTAGAGCTAGGGATATTTTTAGGTTCAGGGTCAGGGTTAAGGTTTGTATTGGGTTAAGATTAAGGGACAGGGCTCAAATGAGCATTAGGGTTAGAATTAGGTTTAGGGTAATTAATAGGGTTAGGTTTAGGGCTCAGGCTAGGTTTAGGGTAAAGGAGAGTTTTAAGGTTTTTGATAGATTTAGGGTTAGGCCTAGGGTTAGCATTAATAGGGTTATCATAAGGGTAATGTATAGTGTTAGTGTTAGGGCTAGGGTTTGGGTTCTTTCTAGGGATAAGGCTAGGTTTATGTTTAGGCCAAATGTTAGACTTTGAGCTATGCTTAGGTCTAAGGTGAGGGTTAAACTTAGGGTTAGGGCTAGGTTTAGGGTTAGGCTTATGCTTATGGTTGGTTTAGGCCTTGGATTAGGGCTACGTTTTGTGTTAGGTTTAGGTCTAAGGTTAGTGTTATGGGTAATGTAAGATCTAGAGTTCTAATTAGGACTAGTTTTAGAGTTAGGGTTATGGTTATGTCTAGTGTTAGGTTTAGATTTTGGTTTAGAGGCAGTTTTAGAGCTAGATTTAGTGTGTCAAGGTCAGTGTTCAGATTAGAGTTAGGGTAAAAGCCAGAATCAGGCGTAGGTTTACGTCTAGGGGTAGTGGTATTGTTTTGTTTAGGTTGAGGGTTTTTGTTAGGGCTAGGACTAAGTTTTTGTTTAGGTCTAGGGCTAGAGTTATCACTAGATGTAGGAATAGGTTTAGGTCCAGGGGTAATGTTAGGGTTAGGTTTAGGTAAATGTTTACCTGTTGGGCTAGTTTTAGGGTTCAGTTTATGGTTAGGGTCAGGTTTACACCTATAATTAGTGTTATGGTCAGAATGAGGGTGAAGGTTAGGGTTAGGTTTTGAGTTAGGTTTAGAGCTAGAAAGAAGGCTAGGGTTAGTTAACATTATGGATAGGGTTTGGCTTAAGATAATAGATAGGGTTAGAGCTAGGCTTAGAGCTATGGTTAGGGTTAGGTTTAGGGCTAAGGTTAGAATTAAATCAAGTTTTAGGGCTCAGATTAGGGCTATTTTTTGTTTTGGTGGTAGGGCTAGGGTTAGAACTATGGCTAATGTAAGAACTAGGGTTATTATTAGAGTTAGTTTTAGGATTAGGGTTTGGGCTAGGAATGGTGTTAGCATTTGCTTTATGGTTAGGGTGGTATATAGAGCTAGGGTTAGTGTTTGGATATGAGTCAGGGTAAGGGTAAGTTTTAGTCCTTGGACTCGAATTTTAGCTAGGGTTATGGCTAGTTGCAGGGTTAGGTTTGGTTTAGGATAGGTTTAGGGTTAAGGTAATGGCTCAGTTTTATTATTAGGGCTAGGGCTAGTGTTAGGTTAGTTTATAGTTTTCAGCTAGTGGTATGGTGAGGTTTAGGCTCAAGGTTAAAGTTAGATTTAGAGTAATGGTTAGATATAGGGTTAGGGCTTAGGTTAGGGCTAGTTCTAGGGTTACAGTAATGAACAGGTTTAGAAATAGAAATAGGGCTAGGGTGAGAGTTAGAGATTTTCTTAGGGCTAGAGTTAGAGCTTTGTTTAAGGTTTGGGCTAAATTAGGGCTAGATTAGTGCTAGGTTTAGTGTTAGGGTTAGGCCCATGGTTAGGGCTAGAATTAGGGTTAGTGTTAGGGTTACGGTTAGGGTAAGGGATGAGGTTATGGCTAGGTTCAGGTCTAGGGCGAGGGTTAAAATTAGTTATGGGAATACGGTGAGTATTCAGGTTAGGATTAACACTAGGTTTAGGGCTAGGATGAGGACTAGGGTTTGTGTTAGGGTTAGAGCTAGGATTAGGGCTAGGGCTAATGTCAGGTCTAGGGTTATGGTTATTAATAATGTTAACTTTAGGTTTATGGCTAGGTCTATTGGAAAGTTAGGTTTAGGGTAAAGGACAGGTTTAGAGCTAGGTGTATTGTTATGGTCAGAGTCCGGTTTAGCGTTTGGTTTAGGATAAGGTTTAGGGTTATGGCTCAAATTAGCACTAGGGTTAAGGTTAAAGTAATGGATAGTGTTAAGTTTAGAGTCCAGGTTAGGTTTAGAGTAATAGATAGGGTTAGTGTTAGCGATAGGATTAGGTTTAGGCCTAGGGTTTGCATTTGGGTTAAGTTTATGTTTAGGGTAAAGGATAGGGTTAGTGCTAGTGTTCGGGCTTGTGTTAACATTAGGATTTTGGCTAGGTTTAGAGATAGGCCTAGGGTTAGTGTTAGTGTTAGGTTAAGCAGAAGTGTTAGGTTTTGAGCTAGGGTTAAGGCTTTGGTGAGAGTTAGGGTTAGAGTCAGGGCTATGGTTAGGTTTAGGGTTAGGGTTATGGCTTGGGTTAGCATTAGGATTAGGGTTATATTTAAGGTAAGAGTTTGTGCTACGGTTTTTGCTATGGTTACAGTTATGATTAGGGCTAAGTTTAGGGTTAGGTTGAGGGTTAGGACTATTGTTATGTTTATGGTAAGGATTAGAGTTTGAGTAGGGTTAAGGCCAGGGCCAGTGTTAGGTTTAATGTTAGTGCTAGAGATAGGGTTAGGGTTACACTTAGGTCTAGGTTTAGGGTTAGGATTAGGACTAGGTCGTGTGTGAGGTTTAGGGCTAGCGTTAGGTGTATGGGTAATGTAAGAGCTAGGGTAATGATTAGGGCTAGTTTTAGGGTTAGGGTTATATTTAGGTGTAGTGTTATGGATAGATTTAGGGTTTTTTAGTGTTAGGGTTACGTTTTCAGTTAGGATAAGGTTTAGAGCTAGGGTTTGTGTTAGGTTAAGTGTCTAGAGTTAAGTCTAGGGTTATGGTTAGGGAGAGGTTTAGGATTATGTTTATGGTTAGGTCTAGTGTAAAGATTAGATTTAGGCTAAGGGTTAAGTTTAGAGGTAGATGTGTTATTAAGATCAGTGTATGGCTTACAATTCAGTTTAGGTTTAGGTTTAGGTTTAGGGCTTTAATTAGCGTTAGGGTTAGAGGTAAGGTTAGGGTAATGAATAGGTTTAGGATTAGGGTACAGGTTAGTTTTAGGGTAATGGGTAGGTTTAGGGATTGTGATAGGGTTAGAGTTAAGCCTAGGGTTAGCATTAGGGATAGGATTATGGTTAGGGTAATGGATAGGAGTAGAGCTAGTTTAGGGCTACGGTTATGGTTAGGATTGGGGCTAGGTTTAGGGTAGTGCATAGAATTAGAGCTAGGTTAGGGCTTTAGTTACATTTAGGATTAGGGCTAGGTTTAGGTTAGGGTTTGGGATAGGGCTATGATTATGTTTAGGATAAAGGTTAGAATTTGAGCTAGGGTTAGGTCTAAGGGGAGGGTTGGTTTTAGGGTTAGGGCTACCGTTAGTTTAGAGTTACACTTCGGGCTAGGTTTAGGCCTAGGATTAGGGCTAGGCTTTGTGTTATTTTAGGCCTAGGGTTAGAGCCATGGGTAGTTAAGAGCTAGGGTTATGATTTGGGCTAGTATTAGGGTTAGAGTTATGTCTAGGTGTAGTGTTATGATTAGGTTTTGAGTTAGGGTGAGCTTTGGAGAGCTAGGTTTATGTTAGGGTCAGGTCAGTGTTCAGGTTAGAGTGAGTGTTGGGGTTAGTGCCAGAATTAGGACTAGAGTTAGGTCTAGAAGTAGGGTTAGTGTTTGGGTTATGTTAAGGGTGATTGTTAGGGCTAGGGCAAGGTTGTTGTTCAGGTGTAGGGCTAAAGTTATGGCTAGATTGAGGATAAATTTTAGGTCTAGGACTAGTGTTAGGTTTAGGTTTAGGTATAGGATTACCAGTAGGTCTAATGTTAGGGTTCGGGTTTGGGTTAGAGTTAAGTTTAGACCTACAGTTAGTGTTAGGGTCAGTATAAGTGTCAGGGATAGGATTAGGGTTTGGGTTTTGTTTACAGCTAGAATGAGGTCTAGGGTTAGGACTAGTAATAGGGTTAGGATTTGGATTAGGCTATGGATTAGAGTTAGTACTAGGGTTAGCATCAGGTTTAGGGTTTGGCTTAAGGTAACAAATAGGATAAAAACTAGGGTTAGGGCAAGGGTTAGGGATTGGCTTATGTCTAGGATTAGTGTTAGGGTTAAAACTAGGTTTAGTGCTCAGATTAGGGCCAGGATTTGTTTAGGTTAGGGCTAGTGTTAGGACTACAGCTAATGTATGAACTAGGGGTATAATTAGGGCCAGTTTTGGGGTTAGTGTTATGGCCAGGTCAATTGTTAGGGTTACGACTAGTGTTAGCCTGATGTTTAGACCTAGAGTTAGTTTTAGGTTCAGGGTCAGTGTTCAGGTTAGAGTTAGCTTTAGGGTTAAAACCTGAATTATCACTAGGGTAAGGTCTAGGGTTAGGGTTAGTGTTTGGGTTAGGTTAAGTTTTATTATTAGGGCTAGGGCTAGGTTTATGGTTAGGTCTAGGCCTAGAGATATGGCTAGATTTAAGATTAGGTTTAGGTCTAGGGCTAGTGTTAGTATTAGGTTGAGGAATAGGTTTATTTCTAGTGCTAGTGTTAGGGTTAAGTATTGGGTTAGGGTCAGGTGTAGACCTAGGGTTACCATTAGGGTCAGAATAAGTGTCAGGTTTGAGTTATGGTTAGAGATAGAATGAGGGATATTAATAGGATTAGGGATAGGACTAGGGTTGGCATTAGGGTTAGGGTTGGCTTAGGGTGAGAGCTAGGGTTAGACCTAGGGTTCGGGCTACATTTAGGGTAGGGTTAGGGCTGGTGTTAGGATTAGATATAGGGTTAAAGCTAGGGTTACGTATTAGATTAGGGCTAGGTTTTGGTTAGAGTGAGGGCTAGGTTTAGAGTTACTGTCAATGTTTGCAGTAGAGTTATGATCTGGCCTAGATATAAGATTGGGGTTAGGACTAGGTCTGGTTTCACTGTCAGGTTTAACATTAGGGTGATGTTTATAGCTAGGGTTAGTATTAGGGTCAAAATTAAGGTCCAGTGTAGTTTTAGGATTAGGGTTTGAACTTGAATTAGGGCTAGGTTTAGGGCTAGCATAGGGTTAGGTTTTGGTTTAGCTTAAGCTTTAAACTTAGGGCTATGGCTCAGTTTTGTTTTAGGGCTAGGGCTATGGTTAGCGCTAGTTTTAAGATTAGCATTAGGTTTAGGACTAGTGTTTGGGTTAGGTTTAATCTTAGGTTTAGAGTTAGATTTAGAGATAGGATTAGATCTAGGGTAACATCTAGGGCTAAGGATACGGCTAGCGCTAGTTCTAGTTTTATAGGTAGGATTAGGATTAGAATAAAAATAGGGTTAAAACTAGGGATAGGGCTAGGGCAAGAGTGAGAGTTAGTCTTAGGGCTAGGCTTAGGGTTTTGTTAGGTATAGGGCTTAATTAGGGCTAGGAATAGTACTAGGTTTATGTTTATGTTTAGGCCTAGGGTTAGTTTGGGTCTTAGGGTTAGGTTTAGTGTAAATGATAAGGTTAGAGCTAAGTTTAGAGCTAGGACGAAGGTTAGAATTAGGGCTAGGTCTAGGGTTTCATTAGAGTTATGATTAGGCTAGGTTAAGGGCTAGGATGAGGTCTAGGGTTTGTGTTTTGGTTAGGGCTAGGATTTGTGTTAGGGCAAATGTCAGTTCTAGGGTTCTGCTTAGGGATAGTTCTAGGGTTAGTTTTATGGTTATGTTTAGTGTAAGGTTTAGATTTAGGGTAAGAGTCAAATTTAGAATAGGGGTATTATTAGGATCAGGGTCATGTTTAGGTTTTTGTTTAGGTTAGGGTTTAGAGTTAGGGCTCAAATTAGCATTAGGGTTTTGGTTAGGGTAATGATAGGGTTAGTTTTAGTGTTCAGGTTAGGTTTAGCCTAATGGGTAGTGTTATGGTTAGGCATAGGGTTAGATTTAGGACTAGGGGTAGCATTAGAATTAGGGCTTGTTTAGGGTAATTGATAGAGTTATAGCTAAGTTTACTGTTAGGGTTATGAATATGATTAGGGCTAGGTTTAGGGTTAGGGTTAGGGCAATGGTTTGTGTTAAGGTTAGGGCTAGGATTACATCTAGGGCAAATGTCAGTTCTATTGTTACATCAGGATTTTTTATCGTTAGGTTTATTGCTACGTCTAGTATAAGGGTTAGGTTTAGGGGTAGGGTCAGGGTTAGAGCTAGGTATGTTATTATGGGAAGGGTCAGAGATAGGTTTTGGCTTAAATTAAGTTTAGGATTAGGGCTCAAATTAGCATTAGGGTTAGGATTAGGGTAATGATAGGGTTAGGTTTAGGGTTCAGGTTAGGTTTAGGTTAAAGAATAAGGTTAGGGTTAGTGATAAGGTTAGAGTTAGACCTAGGGTTACCGTTAGGGTTATGGTTATGTTTAGGGTAATGGATAGGGTTAGAGCTGGTGATAATGTTATGGTTATACTTAGGATTCTGGCTAGAGTTTGGGTAAGGTTTAGCGCTAGGTTTTGGGTTAGGGTTAGATTTAAAACTAGGGTTAAGTCTCAAATAATGGCTAGGTTTTAGGTTTGATTAAGGCTAGGGTTAGTGGTATGGCTAATGTATGAACTAGTGTTACAATTAGTGCCAGTTTTAGGGTTAGGGTGATGTTTAGAGTAAGGGTTATATTTAGAGTCAGTATCAAGGTCAGGGTTAGTTTTAGTGTTAGGTTTGAGACTCGAATTAGGGCTAAAGTTAGTGCTAGGTGTAGGGTTAGGTTTTGGTTTAGGTTAAGGGTTACAGTTATGGCTATGGCTCAATTTTGTTTTAGGGCTAAGGCTAGGTTTAAGGCTAGATTTTGGATTAGCATCAGGGTTAGGGCTAGTGTCAGAGTGAAGGTTAGGCTTAGGATAAGGGTTAGATTTAGAGTTAGGTTTGATCTAGGGTTAGGGCTCATGCTAAAGTTAGGGCTATGGTTAGGGTTATGGTAAGGAATATGGTTAGAACTAGTAATACATCTAGGATGAAAATTAGAGTTATTCTTAGGAGAAGGCTTAGGGTAAGTGTTAGGGTTAGGGCTACAGTTGGGCTAGGATAGGACTAGGGTTAGTGTTAGGGTTAAACTAGTGGTTGGGCTAGGGTTAGGGCTAGCACTGGGGTTAGGGTTAAGTTTAGGGGAATGGGTGGGGTTATAGTTAGTTTTAGGGCTAGGGTGATGCTTAGAATTAGGATTAGGCCTAGGGTTATTGTTCAGTTTAGATTAAGGCTAGTAATAGGGCTAGGATGAGGGGTAGGTTTTCTGATAGGGTTATGGCTAGGACTTGGGCTAGGGATAATATCAAGTCTAGGGTTATGGTTAAGGATTGTTTTAAGGTTAGGTTATGGCTAGGTCTAGTGTAAGGGTTAGGTTTAGGTTAAAGTCAGATTTAGAGCTAGAATTATTATTAGTGTCACGGTCGGGGTCAGGGTAAGGATTGGGCTTACGTTAAGGTTAAGGGTTTAGGGCTCTAATTAGCGTTAGGGTTAGGTTTAGAGTTAAAGGAATGAAAGGGTTTACTTTAGGTTTTAGGTTTAGGGTAATGGATGAGTTAGGTTTCAGTGATTGGGTTAGGGCTATCCTTAGGGTTAGTGTTATGTTTAGTGTAATGGATAATTTTAGAACTAGGGTTAGGGCTAGGTTATGGTTTGGATTAAGTCTAGGATTAGGGTTATGTTTAGGGATAGAGCTAGGGTTTGGTTTAGAGTAAGTGTTAGTGTTATGGTAAATGTTAGTTTAGGGTTAAGGTTACAGTTAGGTTAGCATAAGTGTAAGTGTTTGAGCTAGGGTTAGGGATAGTGCGAGGGTTAGGTATAGGTTAAGTTCTAAGTTGAAGATTATGGTTAGAGTTAGGTTTAGTGTTAGGGATAGGGTTTTAATTAGGGTTAGGTTTAGGGTTAGTGTAATGGATATGTTTAGAACTAAAGTTTGGGATAGGGTTAAGGTTAGGATTAGGGCTAGGTTTAGGATTAGGGTTGAGGATAGGGCTATGGTTATGTTTAGTGTACGGGTTGGTTTTTGAGCTAGGGTTTAGGTCTAAGAAGAGGGTTCGGGTTAGAGTTACGGTTAGGGTTAGGGCTAGGCGTAGGTTTATGCTTAGAGCTAAGTTTAGGCCTAGGATTAGCTCTAGGTTTTATGTTAGGTTTAGGGCTTTGGTTAGAACTATGGGTAATATAAAAGCTAGGGTTATGTTTAGGGTTAGTTTTAGGTTTAGGGTTATGGCTAGGTCTAGTGTTAGGTCAAGATTTTGGGTTAGTGTCAGGTTTAAAGCTTGTTAAAGTGTTAGGATCAGGATCAGTGTTCGGGATAGGGTTAGGTTTAGGGTTAGAGCCAGAATTAGGACTATGCTTAGGTCTAGGGATAGGGTAAGTTTTTGGTTTAGGTTAAGGATTATTGTTAGGGCTAGTGCTAGGATTTTTTTTAGGTATAGGGCTAGAGTTATAGCTATATTTAGGATTAGCTTTGGGTCTAGTTGTAGTGTTAGGCTTAGATATAAGTACAGGGTTACTGGTAAGTCTAGGCTTAGGTTTTGGTTTTGGTTTAGGGTCAGGTTTAGACCTAGGGTTACTTTTAGGATCAGATGAGGGTCAGGGTTAGGTTTAGAGGTAGAATGAGGGCTAGGGTGAAGACTAGTGATATGTTTAGAGTTGAAGTTAAGCTGATCATTAGGGTTAGGACTAGGGTTAGCATTTGTGTTAGGGTTAGGTTTAGGGCTAGTGTTCGGGTTAAGATTAGGGTTAAAGCTAGGTTTAGGGCTCGGATCCAGGGAATGATTTCTGTTAGGGTTAATGTTATGGTTAGGACAATGAGTAATGTATGAACTAGGGTTACAATTAAGGCTAGTTTTAGTTTTACAGTTAAGACTAGGTCTTGTTGTTAGGGTTAATTTAAGTTAGAGTGATGATTAGAGCTAGAATTAGTGTTAGGGTCACCGTCAGGGTCAGAATAATTTTTAGAGTTAGGGTTAGAGCTAGGTGTACGGTTTTGTTTTGGTTTAGGTTAAGATTTTGGTTTAGGAATATGGCCTGGTTTTATTTTATGTCTAGTGCCAGGGATAGGGCACGTTTCATGATTAGCATTGTGGTTATGGGTACTGTTAGGGTTTGATTTGGCTTATGATTACAGTTAAATTTAGAGTTAGGTTTAGATTTGAGTTAGGTTTAGATCTAGAGTTAGGACTCAGGCCAAGGATAGAACTAGGGCTAGGGCTAGGGCAAGAGTTATAGCTAGGGTTAGGGTTAGGCTATGATTAAATTAGGGCTAAGATTAGTGCTAGGCTTAGTATTAGTATTAGGCCTAGGGTTAGGGCGTGGGTTAGGTTTAGGTTTAGGGTTATGGTTAGGTTTATGGTAAGGGATGGTGTTATAGGTAGGTTTTGGGCTAGGGTGAGTGTTAGAATTAGGTGTAGGGCTTGGGTTATGGTTTGGGTTAGGATTAAGGCTAGGTTTAGGGCTAAGATTATGGTTAGGGCTAATTTCAAGTCTAGGGTTATATTTTAAGATAGTTTAAGGTTAGGTTTATGGCTACGCCTTGTGTAAGCATTAGGTTTAGTGTTAGGGTCAGGTTTAGAGATAAGGGTATTACTAGGGTCATGGTCACGATGAGTGTTTTTGATAGATTAAGCTTTAAATTTAAGACTTGAATTAGCATTAAGGTTAGGATCAGCATAATGATAGGGTTAGGTTTAGGTTAGGTTTCAGGTTAGATTAGGGTAATGGATAGGGCAAAGATTAGGGATAGGGTTAGGTTTAGGCCTAGGGTTAGCATTAGGTTTAGGGTTATGGTTAGGGTAATGGATAGGGTTATAGCTAGGGTTGCAGCTAGGGTTATGGTTACAATCAGTGACAGGGTTAGAGTTAGGTTTAAGGTTAAAGCTAGGGTTAGGGCTCGGAATAGGGCTAGGATTTGGGTTAAGTTATGGCTAGGTTTAGGGTTACGGCTAATGTAAGTACTAGGGTTATGATTAGGGCTAATTTTAGTGTTAGGGGTTAGGACTAGGTCTATTTTTAGGTTTAGGTTTAGGGTTAGGGTGATGTTTAGATGTAGGGATACTGTTAAGGTCAGAGTCAGGGTGAGGATTAGTTTTAGGGTTTGGCTTAAGACTCGAATTATTGCTAGGGTTAGTGCTAGGTGTAGGATTAGGGCTTGGTTTATGTTAAGGATTAGGGTTATATCCATGGCTCAGTTTTGTTTTAGAGATGGGGATACGATTAGGGCTAGTTTTAGGATTAGCCTTAGGGTTAGGGCTAGGGTTAGGTTTATGTTTAGGCTTACTATTAGGGTTATATTTATAGTTAGTGTTAGATCTAGGGTTATGGCCAGGGATATGAATAGGGCTAGGGTTAAACCTATGGTTTGGGCTAGGATTAGGTTTCCAGTAAAGTATAGGGTTAGAAGTAGAGTTAGTGCTAGGGTGAAAGTTAGAATTGGTCCTTGGGCTAGGTTTAGGGTTAGGGTTAGGGATATGGCTAAATTAGGGCTAAGATTAGGGCTAGGGTTAGTATTAATGTTAGGCCTAGATTTAGGGTTAGGCCTAGGGGTAGGGTTAGGGTTATAATTAAGGCTATGTTTAGGGCTAGGATAAGGACTAGCTTTTGTGCTAGGTTTAGGGCTAAAGTCAGGTCTAGGGTTATGGTTAGGGATAGTTTTAGAGTTAGGTTTAAATCTAAGTCTAGTGTAAGGGTTAGGTATAGGGTAATAGTCAGGTGTAGAGCTAGGGGAATGATTAATGTCAGGGTCAGTGTTGGGCTTTGGTTTAGGTTTGAGTTTAGGATTAGGGATCGAAATAGCATTAGAGTTAGCATTAGGGTAATGATAAGGTTAGGTTTAGGGTTCAGGTTAGGTTTAGTGTAATTGACAGTTTGGGGGATAGTGATAGGGTTATTGTTAGGCCTAGGGATAGCATTAGGGTAAGGGTAATGTTTAGGGTAAAGGATACAGTTAGAGTTAAGTTTAGGGCTAGGATTATGTTTAGGATTAGGTCTTCAGTTAGGGTTAGGGTGAGGGTTAGAACTAGGGTTAGGTTTAGTGTTATGTTTAGCATAAGGGTTAGGTTCTGAGCTATGTTTAGGGCTAGGCTGAGAGTTAGCTTCAGGGTTAGGTCTAGGAATAGGATTACCAGAGGTTTTGGGTTTTACTTAGTGTTAGAGTTAGACATAGGATTAGTGGTAGGGTCAGTATAAGGGTCAGGATAAGGGTTAGAATTTGGGTAGGGTTAGAGCTAGAATGAGAGTTAGGGTTAGGGGTATAGATTTAGGGTTTTGGTCAGCCTAAGGATTAGGGATAGGTCTAGGTTTATTCTTAGGTTTAGGGTTTCACTTAGGGTAAGGAATTGTTTTAGAGTTAGGTTTGGGCTATGTTTAGGGTTCAAGTTAGGGTTAAATCTAGGTTTAGGACTTGGATTAGTGTTAGTTTTTGTGTTATGGTTAGGAATAGGATTAGGGCCACAGCTAATGTAAAAACTAGGGTTAAAATTAGGTTAGTTTTAGTGTTACAGTTAGTTTTTGTGTTAGGGTTAGTTTTAAGTTTAGGGTGATATTTATAGCTAGGGTTTGTGGTAGGATAAGACTCAGGTCAGGATTCATTTTAGGGTTAGGGATAGGACTCAAATTATTGTTAGGGTTATTTTTAGCATTCAGTTTAAGGTGAAGGTGGTGTTTAGAGCTACGTTGAGTGTTAGGATATGACTAGGGTCAGTGTTAGTTTTAAAATTAGTGTTAGAACTTGAATTAGGGCTAGGGTCAGGTCTAGGTTTATTGTGAGGGTTTGGTTTAAGTTAATGTTTAGGGTTAGGGCTACTGCTTTGTTTTCGTTTAGTCCTAGGGTTAGGTTCAGAGATAGTGTAAGTGTTAAGCTTAGGCTTAGGCTTAGGGTTAGATTGGAGTTAGGGTTAGATCTAGGGTTAGGGCTGGGACTTAAGGATATGGCAAGGGTTAGGGCTAGGGCTAGTGTTACAATAAGGGATAGTGATAGAACTAGGGATAGGTATAGGGCGAGAATTAGAGTGAGTCTTAGGTATACAGTTCATGATAGGGTTAGATATAGGGCTAAATTAGTGCTAGGATTAGGGTTAGATTTATTGTTTGTCTTAAGCCTAGAGTTAGGGTTAGGGTTATAATTAAGTTTAGGGAAAGACTTGGCATTATAGCTGGGTATAGAGGTAGGGTGAGGATTAGGATTAGGGTTAGGGGTAGGCTTAAGGTTAGATTTATGATTAAAGCTAGATTTAGGGCTAGGATAAGGGCTAGGGTTTGTTTTAGGTTTAGGACTAGTATTGGGGCTAGGGCTAATTTCAGATCCAGAATTATGGTTCATGTTAGTTTTAGGGTTAGGATTATGGCTACGTCTATGGTAAGGGCTAGATGTAGGGTTATGTTCAATTTAGAGCTAGGGATTTTATTAGGGACAAGGTCAGGTTTAGGTTTTGGGATAGGTTAAGGTTTCAAGTTTGGGCTCGAATTAGTTTTTGTGTTAGGGTTAGGGTAATGATAGGGTTAGGTTTAGGTTCAGGTTAAATTCAGGGTAATGGATTGGGTTAAGATTAAGGATAGGTTTAGGTTCATGCCTAGGGTTAGCATTAGGCTTATGGTTATGGTTATGGTAACGGACAGAGTTTGAGATCAGTTTAGGGATAGGTTTATGGTTACAAATAGCGCTAGGTTTAAAGCTAGGATTAGGGCTAGGTTTTGGGTTAAGTTAGGTATAAGGTTAGCGTTATGGCTAATGTAAGTACTAGGGTGATGTTTAGGGCTAATTTTAGGGCTAGAGTTAGTGTTAGGGTTAGGTTTAGGGTTAGGGTAATATTTAGAAATACTAGTGTTAGGGTCAGTGTCAGGTTCAGGGTTAGTTTAAGGGTTCAGCTTACAACTCATATTAGGGCTAGGGTTACGGCTAGGTTAAAGGTTATGGTTTGGTTTATGTTAAGGGTTAGGGTTATAGCTATAGCTAGGTTTTGTTTTAGGGCTAAGGCTAGGGTTAGGGCTAGTTTTAGGATTAATGTTATGTTTTGGGCTAGTGTTAGAGTTGGGCTTAGTCTTTGGGTTAGGGCTCTATTTAGAGTTAGGTTTTGTTTAAGGTTAGTGCTAGGGCAAAGGATAGGGCAAGGGTTAGGACTAGGGTTAGGGTTAGGATTAGGGTTACGGTGAGGGATAGTGTTAGAATGAGTGAAAGATCTAATGTGAGAGTTGGAGTTAGTCTTAGGACTAGGGTTAGGGATAGGGCTAAATAAGGGCTAAGATTATGGCTAGGGTAAGTGTCAGGGTTAGGCCTCAAGTTTGGGTTAAGGTTATAATTAAGGCTATGTTTAGGGCTAGGGTTTGTGTTAGGGTTAGAGCTAGAATTATGGCTAGGGCTAACATCAGGTCTAGGGTTACAGTTAAAGATAGTTTTAGGGAAAGGTTTATGGCTAAGTCCATTTTAAGGGTTAAGTATAGGGTAATAGTCAGGTTTAGAGCTAGCTAATTCTTAGAGCCAGGGTCAGTGGTAGGGCTTGGTTTAGGTTTGAGTTTAGGGTTATGTCTCAAATTAGAGTTAGGGTTATCATTAGGGTAAAGATAAGTTAGGTTTAGGTTTCAAATTATGTTTAGGGTAATTGATATTTTGGGGGATAGTGATAGGTTAGCATTAGGATAAGGGTTATGTTTAGGGTAATGGATACAGTTAGAGTTAAGGTTAGGGCTAGGGTTATGGTTAGGATTAGGACTTGGGTTAGGGTTAGGGTGAGGGTTAGGATTAAGACTAGGTTTACCACTCAGATGAGGGTTTGTGTTAGAGGTAGGGCTAGGGTTATGGTTAGGATTAGGGCTTGGGTTAGGGTTAGGGTGAGGGTTAGGATTAAGGCTAGGCTTACCACTCAGATGAGGGTTTGTGTTAGGGCTAGGGCTAGGATTAAGGCTAGGGCTAATGTCAGGTCTAGCATTATGGTTAAGGATAGTTGTAGGATTTGGTTATGAATAGGTCTATTGTAAGGGTTAGGTTTAGGGTAAAGGTCAGGTTTAGAGCTAGGTGTATTATAATTGTCAGGGTCAGGATTAGGGATTGGTTTCAGTTAAGGTTTAGGGTTAAGTCTCGAATTAGCATTAGGTTTAGTGTAAGGGATATGGTTAGGTTTAGGGTTCACATTAGGTTTAGGGTTTTGAATAGCCTTAGGGATAGCTATACAGTTAGGTTTAGTCCTATTTTTGCATTTGGGTTAGGCTTATGTTTAGGTAAAAGATAGGATAACAACTAAGTTTAGGGCTACGTTTATAGTTAGGATTAGGGCTAGTGTTAGGGTTAGGGTTAGGGTTATGATTAGGCCTAGGGTTAGGGTTACGTTTTGGGTAAGTTGTATGGTTGGAGCTAGATTTAGCGCTGTGGTGAGGATTAGGGTTAGAGTAGGTCTAGTGTAAATGTTAGGGTTAGGGCTATGTTTAGCATTAGGGTTAAGTTTAGAGTTATGGTAATGGATAGAGTTAAAGCTAGTGTTTGTCCAATGGTTACAGTTAAAATTAGGGTTAAATTTACGATTAGAGATAGCTCTATGTTAGTGTTTAGGGTTAGGATTAGAGCTCAGTTTAGAGGTAGTGTTAGGATTAGAGTTACTTTATTCAAATTTATTTGATACAATCCAGGATTCATCTTTAACTAACCTCACACTGTTTCCCAAGTTTAGG
The DNA here is from genome assembly GCF_001458135.2 of Marmota marmota marmota. NCBI lineage: Eukaryota > Metazoa > Chordata > Mammalia > Rodentia > Sciuridae > Marmota > Marmota marmota. Next base: position 31,949 of record NW_026005640.1, on the reverse strand, counting down.
CCTTTTCTTCAACTGTTTGGTGTTCAGAACAGTTAGTATTTTTATTTTACTTCATTTTGACTTTTATGAGTAAATGTAAATAGACCTGAAAATCAAACAGGGTTTATGCTAGCTGCTTGAAGCTGCGCACACACCCTCAATTATTTTTTGGGACACTGTGGTATGTTCCTTGTGAATGTAGGCCTAACCTGAAGCAAGCAAAACAACTTTATTTGATAGACCTTTAGGAGAAAGCAGGGAATATGCATGCACTGAAATTCCTCCCATAATTATTTTGTCAGATTTGTTTGATACTGAGTAGGATTCATTATTTAGCTTGCCCCACAGGGCTTTCCAAGTATGGGACTTCAAGCATCATTTGTTCTCTAATCAGGTCAGGGTTAGTGTTAGGTTTAGGTTTAGCACTAGGGTTAGATTTAGTGTTAGGGTGAGAGTAACTTTTGTACAAATTTCTTTGATACTTGGAAGGAGTCATCTTTTACCTAGGGTTAATATGCTCCTCAGGTTTGGGCCTTCTCATTTCAATGGTTTGGTAACAGGGACACTCTCTATTTTAAGGTTTCACTTCATATTAACCCATAAAGGTAAATGAAAATGGAGGTTGAAATCAAACCAGGTTGGTGCTAGCTGCTTGAAACTTCAAACACTGAATCAGTTCTCTCTGGAAACTCTCTGGTTTGATCCTTAGTAGCCCTAAGATGAAGATGGCAAAAATATCTTTATCCAAGAGCCCTTTACCAGAAAACAGAGAAATATGCATGAACTGAAATACCACCTCAATTATTTGATTATATACCTTTGATACTGCATAGGATTCATCTGATAGCTTAGCCCAATCCCAAGTTTGGGACTTCTGGGATCACCCCTTTTTTTTAAACAGGTTAGGGTTTGTGTTAAGGTTAGTGTTAGGGCTAGTGTTAGAACTAGTATTAGGGATAGAGTTACTTTTGTTCAAACTTCTTTGATACTGGGCAGGATTCATTTTTCTCCTATTTTTACTATACTCCACATATTTGGGACTCCTAGGTTCAATGGTTCACTGTAGGGAACAGTTTGTATTAGAACGTTTCAGTTCTTTTTTTCCTATACAGATAAATGGAAATGGAGTGGGAAAACAAAAGCATTGATGCTAGCTGCTTGAAACTTCACACTCCATCAATTTTCTGTGAACAATCTCTGGTTTGTTCTTTTGATAGTAAGTCTAAGGTGAAGCATTAAAAACAACTTTATCCAAAGGTCCTTTAAGAGATAACAGGGAAATATGCGTGTACAGATATACTCCATCAACTTTTTGCTCAGATATCTTTTATACTGCACTGTACTTATCCCTTAGCATGCCCTACTAGTCTGCCCAAGTTTGGACATTCTATGATTAAATGTGTGTAAAAATGCTAGGGTTTAGGGAATAGTTATGGTTAGAGCTAGTGTTAGGGTTAGAGTTAGTTGTATTCAAAATTTTGTGATACTTGGCAGGATTTATCTTTTAGCTAGATTTACTGTCTTTCCAGTTTTAGGCCTTCTCCGTTCACAGGCTTGCTGTCAGGAATAGTTTGTATTTTAAAATATCACTTCATTTTGACATATACCAGAAAGTTAATGGAGTTGAAAATCAAACAGTTTTGTGCTGGCTGCTTGAAACTTCACACACTCCATCAGTTCTCTGTGGGGACTCTAGTATGTTCCTTTTGAAAGTAGGCCTGTGTTTAATATGCAAAAAAACCTTAATCTATGAGACTTTTAAGAGAAAACAGGAAAATATGCATGTACTGAAATACCTCCCATTATTATTTGGTCAGATTTGTTTGATGTTGCATAGGATTCATCACTTAGCTTGTCCCACAAGGCTCCCCAAGTATAGGAATTCTAGGATCAATGGTTCTCTAACCAGGTTAGGGTTAATATTAGGCTTAGGGATATAGCTAGGGCTAGGATTAGAGGTAATGTTAAAGTGAGAGTTATTTATTTTTATTTCTTTGATACTGGGCAGAAATCATCTCATATCTAGCCTTAGTATGCTCTCAAGTTATGTTCTTCTCAATTCAATGGTTCACTATTATGAACACTTTGTATTTTAAGGTTTCACTTAATTTTGAAACCTGTTGGTAAGTGGAAATCAAACAGGCATTCCTTCCCCTAAACCTAAGCATAAACATAGCCCTAATCCTAGGCCTAAGCCTAACACTAACCCTAGTCTTATTCCTAGCACTAATTTATCCCTAACTTGAACTATAACTCTAGCCCTAAGACTAACTCTAACTCTTGCCATAGCCCTATTCATAGTTCTAACCCTATCCTTTATCATAACCCAAACACTAGCCATAATCTTAACTCTACCAGTTGCCATAGCCTTAACCCTAGAATTAACCATAACTGTAAATCTACTCCTAAGCCTAAACTCACCCTATCAGTAGCAATGACACTAATGCTAATCATCAAACTACCCTTAACTTTAGCCTTAGCCCTAAAACAAAACCGAGCCACAGGACTAACTCTAACCCTTAACCTAAACCAAATCCTAACTCTACATTTAGCCCTAAGCGTACCCTAATTCGAGTCCTATCCCTAACCCTAAAATGAACTGTGACCCTGACTCTGACACTAACACTAAACCTAGTTAAAAACATCACC